>NC_047517.1:6238862-6538862 GCF_902827115.2 Pseudochaenichthys georgianus | reverse complement strand
TAATAGGTAGGTGTGAAAAGCCCCCATGTGTAGTGCCTTTTGTTGTCTAATTCTTTGATGTGTTGATTAAGGCAGACTCTTTGAAGTCATGTTGTCAGGCCCCTGCCCCTCAGAGTTGAATAATTATCCTTTGATGTTTGCCCTTTGATGTGAGGTGTTATAACAGGCAGGTGTGATTTCACACTGGTGTGTTATAAGCCTTTGATGTTAATCTAGGTGTCTCTTTGAAGTTATGCGTGAGACTGTCTACCCGCCCCCTCACAGCCTCCCCCCTTTTCTCCACCCCTTCCTGTGGCTATGACACCAGCAAATAGTGGGGGTGGAATTAGATGAAGATAGAAATACACTCAAACTAAATTAAAAAAGACAGGCAATTCCACTTACCAAGTCACCTTTCAAAAAAGAAAAATCAATCAATCAATCAATCAATAAATGTTTATTTATATAGCCCAATATCACAAATGTTACATTTGTCTCAGTGGTCTTCACAGTGTGTACAGAATATGGCAAGAGACGCCTCGAATTGGGTTTAATCAGCCTGTGTGACAACTTACCGCCATCCGTCCGGAGCGCCAGTCAAGAAACGAATGCAGCAGCAGTGCGGGGTTCAGACGCCTACAGCCGAAAGATCTGTCCACAAACTTATCACGTGCCCTCTTTTGGTCATGTGCGCGTTCATGTGTGTTGGAGGAGGGGCTCTGTGAGGAAGTGGCAGATTTCCCCCCGGTTGTGTATTTTCTAATTCTAGCTCACTCGAGATGGTTTCTCCAAAATGACCTACCCCTACCTTTAAGAACAATTAACACACACACACACACACACACACACACACACACACACACACACACACACACACACACACACACACACACACACACACACACACACACACACACACACACATACACACACACACACACACACACACACACACACACACACACACACACGTTTGGAGTTGGCCTTTGGTGTGAGGATTTGAGATAAGCCTGGCATGTTAATCTATATGTTGATTAAGACACTCTCTGTGAGGTGAGAATACCTCCTCTATGCATTTTCTTAACCTGTATTTGATATTGAAAAACTATGGTAAGTACTTTTTATTTTTATTTTATAATATCATGTAATTATTAAATGTTGTTTTTTTTTGGTAGGGGTTAAACTAGTATATTATGTGGATAGTATATTATGTGGATAGTATATTATTAGATACTTAAAAATGTTATGTTTTTTCTGTCAGACCCAGTATCTACTTTTCAGCTTGTATACACAACATTGTATCTTTCAGTAACTTTCTCAGAGAATTTAAGCATAAATCTGTCAAATGTTCAAAACATTATGTTTTTTCTGTCAGACCCTGTGTGCTGACATCTACTCAAACAGAGTACTGCATGGTAGTCGTCAGCTTTTAAACACAAACTTGTATCTTTCAGTAACTTTCTCAGAGAATTTAAACATAAATCTGTCAAATGTTCAAAACAGCCTTGTTTCACTGAAATCTCTCAAAATCACAAACTGCCATTAAGAGTCAGATTCTTAACGAAATATACTAAAACAAAGTACTTCATTATCTACTTTTCAGCTTTTATACACAAAATTGTATCTTGCAGTAACTTTCTCAGAGAATTTAAGCATAAATCTGTCAAATGTTCAAAACGTTGGGTTACGTATGGTAACCCTTGTCTTATTAGCACAGGCTCCGCCCTCTACTGGACCCTATGGGTACTACCTTACCCTGCGAGCATTCTCCCACTGAGACTTCTATAGACGTAGCCGGCCTTGGGCAGGCCTACCTGAATGCGCGCGCATCACACCGTATAAAAGGAGGCCTCACCTCCTGACTATCATCCTACACCTCTCTTCAGCAAGCGGAATAGGACAGACAGTGTCCTGGGTAGAGGGCTCCGCCTGTGCTAATATACCAAGGTTTACCATACGTAACCCAACGTTATATCTCTCACAGGCTTCGCCCTCTACTGGACTCTATGGGTACAGTGGGTGGAGCCGCGATGTATACGCGCACTGTCGTCCAACAACAATATTCCACCCTACTGCCCCTGACTGGCTTTTATGGTCAGCAGCTGCTGCCCCACATTCTCCTTTAACCCGGTTGTAACCGAGGAGAAATCTGGGCTGTGGTTGACAGAGCACACCCTGCTGCGCTTACCTCGCAGAAAGTGTGCTCAAAAAACAGTGCCGGGGGACCCCCCCCCCCCCGCCCATAGACCGATGGGGAGAGCCCCCTCGGCCCCGAATGGGCTCCGAATGGAGTCCCTAAGGATAACAGGGAGAGCGTCAGAGCCCACGTCCCACACTCAAACACTGACCCCGTGCAGAGTGTGTGGACTAAAGTGTGGAGGGCTACCCCCCTCCTGCCTCTCAGCAGGAGGAGAGTAGTCCTCCAGCCCTGTAAGGGCCCAGTGCGCCCCCCCCCGCCCCTCCCGGGACCCTCAGAAGGCCCGAGAACAGCGAAGGTGCATTACGTCCCGGGAGGGGGTCAGATGCCAACTGACCCACAACCCCCCTCGAAATCTACTGACACAAAGTCTACTTCATTATCTACTTTTCAGCTTTTAAATACAAAAGTGTATATTTCAGTAACTTTTTGAGAGAGTTAAGCATAAATCTGTCAAATGTTTCAAAACAGCCTTGTTTCACTGAAATAGCCTCAAAATCACAAACTGCCATTAAGAGTCAGATTCTTAACGAAATCTACAGACACAAATACTTCATTATCTACTTTTCAGCTTTTATACACAAAAATGTATCTTTCAGTAACTTTCTCAGAGAATTTCAGCATAAATCTGTCAAATGTTCAAAACATTATGTTTTTTCTGTCAGACCCTGTGTGCTGAAATCTACTCAAACAGAGTACTTCATGGTAGTGGTCAGCTTTTAAAAACAAACTTGTATCTTTCAGTAACTTTCTCAGAGAATGTAAGCATAAATCTGTCAAATGTTCGAAATAGCCTCAAAATCACAAACTGCCATTAAGAGTCAGATTCTTAATGAAATCTACTGACACAAAGTACTTCATTATCTACTTTTCAGCTTTTAAATACAAAAGTGTATCTTTCAGTAACTTTCTGAGAGAATTAAGCATACATCTGTCAAATGTTCAAAACAGCCTTGTTTCACTGAAATAGCCTCAAAATCACAAACTGCCATTAAGAGTCAGATTCTTAACGAAATCTACTAAAACAAAGTACTTCATTATCTATTTTTCAGCTTTTATACACAAAAATGTATCTTTCAGTAACTTTCTCAGAGAATTTAAGCATAAATCTGTCAAATGTTCAAAACATTATGTTTTTTCTGTCAGACCCTGTGTGCTGAAATCTACTCAGAGTACTTCATGGTAGTGGTCAGCTTTTAAACACAAACTTGTATCTTTCAGTAACTTTCTCAGAGAATTTAAGCATAAATCTGTCAAATGTTCAAAAACAGCCTTTTTTCACTGAAATCTCTCAAAATCACAAACTGCCATTAAGAGTCAGATTCTTAACGAAATCTACTAAAACAAAGTACTTCATTATCTACTTTTCAGCTTTAAATACAAAAGTGTATCTTTCAGTAACTTTCTGAGAGAATTTAAGCATAAATCTGTCAAAGATTCTTAATGAAATCTACGGACACAAAGTACTTCATTATCTACTTTTCAGCTTTTATACACAAAAGTGTATCTTTCAGTAACTTTCTCAGAGAATTTAAGCATAAATCTGTCAAATGTTTCAAAACAGCCTTGTTTCACTGAAATAGCCTCAAGATCACAAACTGCCGTTAAGAGTCAGATTCTTAACGAAATCTACGGACACAAAGTCTACTTCATTATCTACTTTTTCAGCTTTTTAAATACAAAAGTGTATCTTTCAGTAACTTTTTGAGAGAGTTAAGCATAAATCTGTCAAATGTTCAAAACAGCCTTGTTTCACTGCAATAGTCTCAAAATCACAAACTGCCATTAAGAGTCAGATGCTTTACTAAATCTAATAAAACAGAGTACTTTCATGGTAGTGGTCAGCTTTTAAAAAGAAAAGTGTATTTTTCAGTAACTTTTTGAGAGAATTAAGCATACATCTGTCAAATGTTCAAAACAACCTTGTTTCACTGAAATAGCCTCAAAATCACAAACTGCCATTAAGAGTCAGATACTTTACGAAATCTACTAATACAAAGTACTTCATTATCTACTTTTCAGCTTTTATACACAAAAGTGTATCTTTCAGTAACTTTCTCAGAGAATTTAAGCATAAATCTGTCAAATGTTTTCAAAACAGCCTTGTTTCACTGAAATAGCCTCAAAATCACAAACTGCCATTAAGAGTCAGATTCTTGACGAAATATACGGACACAAATACTTCATTATCTACTTTTCAGCTTTTAAATACAAAAGTGTATCTTTCAGTAACTTTCTGAGAGAATTAAACATAAATCTGTCAAATGTTCAAAACAGCCTTGTTTCACTGAAATAGCCTCAACATCACAACCTGCCATTAAGAGTCAGAATCTTAACGAAATCTACTGACACAAAGTACTTCATTATCTACTTTTCAGATTTTATACACAAAAGTGTATCTTTCAGTAACTTTCTCAGAGAATTTAAGCATACATCTGTCAAATGTTCAAAACAGACTTGTTTCACTGAAATAGCGTCAAAATCACAAACTGGCTGAAACTGTGAATTGGAGAAATTACAGCACAGAGTTTTCTAATACGACACAGATCGTATAATCTATGTGACAAGACAGTGGGAGACTCCACTGCCCATGGGGGTTTATCTGGGGGATCCCTAAAAGTTATGCTTACCAGACCAACAATCAAAAAGATGCGTGTGAAAGGGATTACACAAACGCATCACAACCTTTTTTGATTTTTGGTCTGGTAAGCATAACAGATTTCGTTAAGAATCTGACTCTTAATGGCAGTTTGTGATCTTGAGGCTATTTCAGTGAAACAAGGCTGTTTTGAAAACATTTGACAGATTTATGCTTCAATTCTCTGAGAAAGTTACTGAAAGATACACTTTTGTGTATAAAAGCTGAAAAGTAGATAATGAAGTACTTTGTTTTAGTAGATTTCGTTAATAATCTGACTCTTAATGGCAGTTTGTGATTCTGAGGCTATTTCAGTGAAACAAGGCTGTTTTGAAACATTTGACAGATTTATGCTTACATTCTCTGAGAAAGTTACTGAAAGATACACTTTTGTATTTAAAAAGCTGAAAAAGTAGATAATGAAGTAGACTTTGTGTCCGTAGATTTCGTTAAGAATCTGACTCTTAATGGCAGTTTGTGATTTTGAGGCTATTTCAGTGAAACAAGGCTGTTTTGAAAACATTTGACAGATTTATGCTTACATTCTCTGAGAAAGTTACTGCAAGATACACTTTTGTGTATAAAAGCTGAAAAGTAGATAATGAAGTATTTGTGTCCTTAGATTTCATTAAGAATCTGACTCTTAATGGCAGTTTGTGATGTTGAGGCTATTTCAGTGAAACAAGGCTGTTTTGAAAACATTTGACAGATGTATGCTTACATTCTCTGAGAAAGTTACTGTATGATACACTTTTGTGTATAAAAGCTGAAAAGTAGATAATGAAGTACTTTGTATTAGTAGATTTCATAAAGCATCTGACTCTTAATGGCAGTTTGTGATTTTGAGGCTATTTCAGTGAAACAAGGCTGTTTTGAACATTTGACAGATGTATGCTTAATTCTCTCAAAAAGTTACTGAAAGATACACTTTTCTTTTTAAAAGCTGACCACTACCATGAAAGTACTCTGTTTTATTAGATTTCGTAAAGCATCTGACTCTTAATGGCAGTTTGTGATTTTGAGAGATTTCAGTGAAACAAGGCTGTTTTTGAACATTTGACAGATTTATGCTTAAATTCTCTGAGAAAGTTACTGAAAGATACAAGTTTGTGTTTAAAAGCTGACCACTACCATGAAGTACTCTGTTTGAGTAGATTTCAGCACACAGGGTCTGACATAAAAAAGTAATGTAATGTAATATACATTTTAAATACAAAATATTAGTTTTACCGTAATATAATTGCTTTCAACTAACCATAAAACAGTTATGGGAGCTTTGTTTAATTTTTTTCAGTGCAGAGGACATGTTTCATCCATAACGTCAGTAAAGGGTTTATGATCCTCAGACAGTATTAGTAGAAAACAGCTCCCAGGTGACCTTAACATTGTTGCAGTGATCATACTGCGTGGTCATTGCACTGAATAGCTGCTTCAGTTGCAGTGCAATGACATTAAGCTGGTTTCGATTAGATGCAAAAATGCAATTTGAAAAAGATTAGGAATTAAATCCCTTACCCTAATTTAGAGCCAGAACTTGAAGGTCAAGTCCAAGTGTACGCGGACGTTCCCGTCAGAGGTAGATCTCCTTCCTGCCGTCTCCGTCTCTGAACTAGTTCCCTCTGCTGGACGGCACCCTGTCACAGCTCACTGACCATCACGGAAATGAAGATGTATTGCGAGTGCTGTCCGTCTGGACCCTGGTGTGACTGCTTTTTGTTTGGCAGGTGTTTTAAAGTTCTTCTGCCAAGTTCAACCTTGTGCTCTGCTACAAAAAGGTCAAGAGCAGATTCAATTAGTTTCACTCCAAGCTTCAATTTTCTGCTGCAATATTTAATATTGTAATAACAGGCTTGGGGACTAACAGATTACATGTAACAGGATTATATAATCAGGATACAAAAAATGGTAACTGTATTCCCTTACAGTTACATAAAAAAGCAACTAATCAGATTAGTGTGTGTGAGCTTAACTGACACACAGTTAAGCTCACACACACTAATCTAACACACTAAAAAAGCAGAAATAAAATCTGAGCTGACAGAAAATGCTCTGTTTTAGTTTAATACACAATTAAACTAAAACGGAGCATTTTCTGTCAGCTCAGATTTTATTTCTGCTTTTTTAAACTGTATTATGTGCTCGTGTGTTTCAGTGTTGGTGTATAGGCTGCTGTCTGGATATGCTTCATGAAACACAGCTTTTCTATACATCAAATCATTTTTGATCCTAAATATCTTGGTTTCTTCTTTTCTAAGGTCATATTGTTCCGATAATACACTTAAATAAAAAAACATCTTATTGTTATTTATTTTGTCTTTTGTCTTTTATTTATTTGCATTGCATTTGAGATTTAGGGAATCTAGTGAGAAGTAATCAGGTTACATTACTTTATATTTTGATACTCAGATTAGGTTACTGATTATTACATTTGTTACAGATAACTAGTAATTGTAACAGAAAACATTTTAAAGGTAACCCTCACAACTGGAAAAAAGGTTCTACGCCTCATCTATTTTCTCCATTAATTAGTATGAGAAAGATTAAACCATTTGACGTTTTGAAGTCAGTGTCTAACAGACATATTAGAATGGTGGTTTAGTTCATTTATTTAATCTGTTTATGTTGTTTGTTAGCTTCTAACTGGCAGTTGCTAACACAGTGTTTATTGTTGTGAAACACAACAATATATAGGGAGATTCTTGACGAAACGTTCACAATGCTAACATGAATTGTTATTGCAAACTCTGTATTGAGTCCGCTGAGTGATGGAGGTTTCAGCTTTCTCTGGCAGCATTGTGTCAAAGACTGTCCATGATGGCATATTGACCACATTGACTATTGTATTTTTCTTCATTGGAGGAATGTGAAACACCTCCAACACTGAAAAAAATGAAAAGTTTACACAAAATATGTCAACAGATTTCACATAGCTGTATTAGGTTAGTTGAAAGCAACAATATTACGTTTAAAGGAAAAATATTAGGTTCAACTTAATATAGTTGCTTCCAACTAACCTAATGTAGGTGACAACCTCTGCACAGATTCAGTCAGTAGTCAGCAAAACATTCTCTGAACATAAGAATGTAAAATGTTGCGTCATTCACTCTGAAGCAGCATTGATTTGCATTATACTTGACATCATAGGTTCACATGAACATGTCACGATCTGTCTGTGTTGTGTTTTGTCTTGATCTGTTTTTGGTTTCCTGTTTTATTTTGAAAAGTGTTCACCCCCTGTCTTGCCTGTTGCTTTCTGTCTCTAATAATAATAATAATTCCTTACATTTATTATAGGGCTTTTTCAATGACTCAAAGCGCTTTACATATACACACATTACACATATATCATATATGCAATGGTCAGAAACTGTGGACAATACCCACAGGAGCAAGTTCAGGTGAAGTGTCTTGCCCAAGGACACACCGGCCGTTTCTCAATCGCGAGTACACATGCTGCAGAGCAACTATTTCAAGTATACTACGTCATAGAGCGGCGCAGAATGCTGGGCATTTAACATGCATTTAAACAGTCCTTCGGCGCCACTCGATGACGTAGTATACTTGAAATAGTTGCGATTGAGAAACGGCTTCTGTGTTTTCTCCTCCCGCCTCACCTGTGTCTTGTTTGTGTGATTAGTCTTGTGTGCATTTAAGTTCTGTTTTTTCTGTCTGTCATTGTTAGATCCTTGTTTGTAGTTGACTGTGTTCACGGGGGAGAGCTCTGTATTATTACTTAGCCTTGAAATAAAGGTATTTTTCATGTAAAACCTGCATTTGGGTCCTGCCTGCTTCGCTCTACCCTGACAGAACACCTACAAACTGATATGAGTCGGTGCAATGATTTAAACCCCAGGAAAACCTGAATGCTAATAATATTGCACAATTCGCCGTAGGTTACACCATCATTGGTGCACACATCTTTGCTGTACTGGTGTATCAACCTTCTGTTGACAGACAACACAATCCCATCCCACCTCTCTATTACATTTTTACAAGCCTTCCACCGGGGCAGTCTTCTTCTTGTTCTTTCGTGTAACGTCGTAGGTCGAACTCGGTGTCGTTTAGACATGCCCGCATCTCTGGTCCTAAGTCGAAGAGGCTGGCTTCCGAGGGTGGTCTATATAAAGGGCAGGTGGTTATTATATATTCGGCAGTCTGTTCAGGGTCACCGCACTCGCATGCAGAACTGTCTGCCAGGCCCCACTTCTTCATTGATGTTTTGAAGCGACCTACCCCAGTTCGTAGGCGGTTTAGTGTGGTCCATTGCCGGCGTGGTAGGTCATCTCCTCCAATGGCGCCATCTCCTGGGTCACAGATGTAGCGATGGATGCGGGAGGGCCCGGCTAGCTCCCACTCCTGCCTCCAAGCAGCCGCCAACCATGCATCTCTGGAGAGGTCCTCAGAGGTGGAATTGAGAATCTCTTGTGCTGCCTTGTTGTAGGGGAGGCGGGACTCAAGCCTACTTAGAGGCGCTGTTGTCGTGTTATGCAGGATGTGCCAATCATGCTTTTGGGCTTTCCTGGCCAGGGTGAGGGTGGCAGCCTCCCGTCGGAGGCCGGCTGGAGCTATTCCCGCGAGGACTGGCAAGAGGGACACAGGGGTAGGCTTCAAGCATCCAGTTATAATCCTGAGGGCGTTGTTGATGACCACGTCAACCTTACTTGCGTGAAGGCTTCTGCTCCAGGCTGGGGTGCAGTATTCCGCTGCAGCGAAGACCAGGGCTTGGGTCGATATTCGCAGCGTCTCAGCGCAGGCTTCCCAGGTTGTTCCAGCAAGGTGGCGGATCAGCGCGACCCTTGATGTTACCTTGGCCTCACCCAAGGCTTAGGGTGGAATAGGAATACAAGCCCATGGGGGAAATCATTGGAAGAGCTAGCAACCAAAGGATGATCCAGTTGGTTGTAGTTCCTTCAGCTCTCTATTGTAGCAGTAAAAAAAAAGTCAATATGTTTGCAGGGATTAATAAATGAAGCATTCTAATAGTTTAAAAAAGCCTTGTGGCTCTATATTGACATGCTGTTGCCAGGTGACATGTATCTTTTTTATTAAAGAGAGTAGATGATGTGCTCTGAACTAATAAACTCATAAAAGGACATAAAGCAATCAATTGGAGATGGGTGCGAAAAGGAGCAACAAATCAGTGTGGGGCAAACATGGATGTTTAATAAGAACTGGACACAGCGTCGGGGCGGGGCCTCGTTCGTTCCTATGAGAGTTGCTCATGGGTGCAAGGTCTTCACTGTTCAATGTATCCTAAAGAGTCTAGACTGTAAAAGAAGGGCATAATGAAGTTTCTGATTCGTCAGAATAAAGGTTTAAAGCATGTTCACATTGGCTTCACTTTACGACCTGTTTTGTCAAAAGAGGCCAGCTGTATTCATATTTTGCAACATTGTGGGGACTCCGTTAAGCATGATGTTGATAACATGTTTCAGTAATAATCTAAGTGACAGTAAATAGGATGTGGCGTTTCTTGCTGTGTCCAGTCGAGTGACGTCATGGTCAATATTTGTGTTTTTCTAGCTCTGTATAATGGTTGATGGTCAAACAGTATGGTGTTGTATCTTACAATGGTTCGATCCCTAACTCCTGCAGTCAACACGTCAATATGTCCTTGGGCAAGAAACTTAACCTCAGATTGATCCTGTAGCCATTGTCAACAGTATATAAGTGATTTGTAAATGGCTTTAATGCGTCAGCTTACTGTAATGTAATGAATGGTGACATACTGCCCTTTTAATCCGATATAATTAAATGACTAACAAGTATTTTATTGTCTGCGCAGCCAAAGCATGATAGGTCTTCTTCTGTGTCATAGAGCTCAACTGTTCTTATCATTATTAAAAACACAGTTACATGTTTCTTTATTACTCTGAACATACAAGATTCATCTTATTTATACCCATACACTGTCCTGCTGCTGCAAATAAGCGCACTAAATGTGAATTCATCCATGGCTGAATAATATATAGATTAAAGATCTTCAGCAGATACCGATGGCCTTGGAGTCGATAGTGACAGAAAGAGGTTGTCAGAGGAAAAATACAGAAATCCATAATTTGTTGTCTGCCATAAACAAAATAATCCGACATCAAAGACAGCAACTGCTGCAGATAAAATATATTGTGTAGTTTTTTTAATTTGATTTGCAATAACAAATCACAAGCTAACTCAAATGTAAAAAATATAGTAATAATAATAATTATAATAACAGTGTCATTATTAGACACAGGCATTTATATAATAGTGTATTATTATCATTATTAGCAAATTATTTCTTATTTATTTATGCAGTACCATGGATTTAAGGGAAAATATGACTATACTACTAATACTACGGTCTGCTCACACTCTTTCAAACAGCAGGAGTACCACAGAGTCCAACCAAGGACAAATAACAACTTGTGGAAAAACGCATTAGAGTTTAGAGGAAATGTGTTTCAAGTTCTGAGGATTCCTGATGCTATCACTGGTCTCATTTCATCTCAGACCTTATTCTAGATGTTACTATTCATTTGACAAAACATATTAGCGCTTCAGACAGATCTGATAGCGATTTAAAAATGTACACCTTTTTCCCTCCAGAGGCAGATTAATCCTATGTGACAGCTCCTACAGTATGTTCCTATCTTTGTCATACAGCTGTTAAACGGAGGTCACACTATTCATTCCTTGTGAAATTAAAATCAGCTGGATCGATATTTCCCACCCCTCTGTGGAATCTGAGCGATGATCTCTGCCATTCAACTCGCAGCTCTGCTCTTTCCAAGAATGCTGCTCTGAACCCAATTTTGAGTAATGACTTAGTGAAGGATATCACGTTGATTACTCTCCATGCTCCGCCGGATGGTTCTCTCTGTAAACTTGAAGCAGGAGACCAGCTGCAGGGCTCACGGGGGAATTCCATTACCCCCCCAAGGCACGAGAACTGAGAGATGATTACACACAATCCCCCAAGCAATCCTTTCTGTGTTACCTGTTTTCTTTACACACAAATGTCAATATATGGCACCGTATGGAAGAGGGATGAAGCGCGCCACAGACCCTGTATCTATAGGTGTGAGTGTTCATGCATCAAACCTTGCTAAACATGTTTACCTACAGATGTTTAATGCAACAATAAAATGAATTACAGGCCAGGATAAAGCCATTCTGACAGGGCTGTAATGACAGGTCATCTAAAGGTGAAATAAGAGAGGAATTATCTCATAATCAAGTTTAATTTCTCCTTTGAGATGATATTGTTGTGCTATAAAGTGGTGCAATGACTACATATTTTAGTAGGCCATCCTGGAAGTTAGAGTTGCAAGGGCTCCCTCGACAAACACCAAATGGATTTCCCCATTGGATTTTGGTATATTGCAGAAAACAAGCTTTGTTGCCAACAAAATTATACTAACATTCTTCATTTAGCACGTAAATGCTATCGGCAGAAATAAAAACCTAGCACAGTGCTATAAACCAACTACACCTCGTTTGCATGGCTGCGTGTCATCACCGCTAAGCTAAAAACTCATTCTGTAGGCATGATGACATTATTTAGTCAACAGCTGTTTTCATGACTCAGAATTTTCAGACATTCCTAAGTAGGGTATTTACAGACATATTTTGTGTTGTAGAACGTTTCATGAGTTTGTGTTAACCATTAACCATATTTCGGGCATCTAAACCACAAACACTTTCAGATTCTTTTTTGACATTAAGACGTCTTGTCTCGTCCTTAATCCAAAAACGTTTTAATTAGATCTCACAAGACTCACAAAACTTTGTATTTTGAGTAGACATTGTTCTCAATTTTTAAATCTTCACTGAAGACACACTCTCTGGCCTTCTAGTCAGAGCTGAGCATGACACCTGACATTTTTTTTTTCTTTTTCTTATGTATATGTTATATGTTATTTGGCTCGACCAAAAATCGTTTTTAAATGTGCTTTATAAATAAAACTTGATTTGATTTGATTCCCAAGAGTTAAACAAAATAAAAAAGGAAAATAAGTTGAAGCCTGACTGTTGAGGATTTATGTATCTCATCTCTGCCCTTTTGTTTAATACATTTTTACCAAAAGAACAGCATATCTGACAGGCGCTAGCAGAAGTAGTTGCAGCAATATTTAAGTGATAAAAAGTCACAAAAGATAGGAAATGCTCCAAAAATGTATAATAACCTGAGTCATTTTTGTTAGGAAAGGACATGCCTGAAAGACACGATTCAACATTTTTCTCCTTCTCTGAGGATCAAGAAGAACATCCAAGAGGAACATGAAAAGCTGATGTTATGAGATGTTAAGACCAGTACAGGACATTCACTAAGAAACTACACTTTTATTGTGAAAACAAAGATCTGCACACCGAATATATTTGTAGTCTACTCTATCAGGGCCATCATTTGTTTGTGACGCTGCACCTCAGAGAAGGTGTGGTTATAGGCTTATAAAGTGTGACGAAAAACACTTCGGCTGATCGAATGCACCTATTTCCACATCTACACTCCATCAGCTGATTATTTCTATTTGCCTCACTTTATGAGTTTGATTTATCTTGAGCCAATACATAACCTGAAGAACTCAATGGAAAGTAAACAAAGTTTGTGATTGTGTGTTTTTCCCTTCTCAGGCCTGTAGCTAACTTTGTGGACCTTAAGGTCATATCCTGTATTTTGTCTTTTGGACATTTAGGTTGTTTTAAACAATGGATATTTTACAACATGATCTCATTATTTAAAGAATGAATTAAAACATAAGTTGAGGATTTAATGGGAAGTGGTTATCAGCCTCATAGAAGGGATCAGAAGGGGCCTGCTACACTAACAAGTAGGTTTATCACCAAAATAAAGAATACGAGAAAAAGACAACAATCTCGAGCATCTTCATCCAGGATACAGGTGTTTTTGTCCCTTATTAGAGAATCACAATTATATCTGATCTAATATGTGTTGGCTACGGATACATGCTGTTTAGTTTAGATTCATTTGATATGCAGCTTAAAGTTTACTTGTTACTCCTGACAGTGTCGAGAGTTCTTTGGTACACAACCTAGGCATTCTTGTTGGCAAATATATTCTATGAGTTAGAATTACAAAAAAAACATGTTTTTCAGAAAATGTTGTGTGAAAAAAAGTGTGTCATTCATTTTGAGCATTGAAAAATTACTTTTCCACAACATCAGGTATTCTGTTTTAATAGAGAGAATACCAGTGTGATACTAATCGGTGTATCTACCGTCCATTTGTTTTTCTTTATTACACAAGTAAGCTGAAGAGCGTCTGAGAGGCCTTTTTGCTTTTTACCTTACTGGTCTAATAGAGTGGCGAAGTCCCTCCCCTTCTGGGGGACCTCCATGGGACCTTATTTCGGAAAAATCATGTATTGAAGTCAATGGAGAGAGAAAGATTATCTTTTGATTCCGTTTGAATTGTGCAACGAATTACACATATGATTACACAGTCTTTAAGTATAACCCAATGTAAAGTCCTTTTCCTGCACCATTTTAAGGCTTCAAAACAGGCATTTTTACTGTATGTGTTTGGAGAAATGACACAATCAATGGCCCAGAATTGAACTTTATAAACTATGAATCTTGTGGTGCTTGAAAAAATACACACTGGCTAAGCCAGCCAGGATATATATATGCCTTTTTTTTGGCCCTTTTTTGCAATATTTATTCAAATGTCACTAGCTATTTAAACAAACGACTATCTGAGTACAATAATAATAATACAATAATAATACAAGCAACCATAAAACACCCTTTACTAGAGAGCCATTGAAGCCCATGAAGAATTTATCCTTCCACAAATCATTTGCAGTATTTTATTTTAAAAGTGTTCAGAAAGACTGCATCAATGATATGCTATATATTTATATAAATATATATAATATCAATATTGTTATTAACTTCAACCAAAGTCAATTTAAATAGCGGGCAACAATTGGTTAATTGCCATGGATGTGGTGTTTGATATAGTTTACGTTCAATTTCAACTATTTTAGGCAGAAACACGTATATAGACTAAACCTTTTTTAATAATTTACTATAATTTAGAAAGGTTTTTGTGAGAAATCATTTCAAAAGTAAACTTTTTTTCCTTTTGTATTTTAATTTGAAATGTTTGCCTACAACATTATTAATGCATACATTTCTATCAATTTTTTAAAATTATGAATTAATTTATTTTATTGTATTTCCTTGAGGCTGGGGAAGATATCCAGCATGTAGTTCAACATGCAAATGTTCTAAAACAAGTAAGTATAAGTATAACACGGAAAAGCAAATACAATAAGTTTAGTAGGAGGATGTGGATTTATTTTCTCTCACCTTGTAATTACACAATCAAAAATGTATAATTTAGCTCTGGCCTTCACTCACAAAAAAACATTTTGTTGAATTGGACACATTTTTCGAAGCTCTATGGACTGACATGCAATGATTGGGACTGATGGAAGAATCTGCGAGGAACGAACTAGGAGCAGAGAAATAATCCTATTTAAAAGACATGCATTGTCATAAGAGGCCAACAAGAGTCACAAGGGTGTGTCAGTGTGCTGAATGATAGAAGTGATCAACTATCCAGGCCAGTCTCTAAAGACTTTCCAAGGGGTAAAAATGCTGCAGCTGGAGTACTGACTGGAAGTATTGCTGATTATCGTGTCTACCATATCCTCTTAAAATACTCTGTCCAACAATATAAGTCTCCTGAAGAAAGTTGTAACGCTTATTCAAAATAGCAAAGAAACATGCATTCTTGTTCTCAGGAGGCGACATTGACAGAGGATTACTCAAAAAGTACACAGTAAAAGTACTTCATAGTACTTGTGGGAGTAGTTTCACCAGTACTGAGTCCAACAGTGTCAATCTCAAGAAGAACTAATGGCAGAACAAATAATAACAGCGAGAGACGACTGAGTTGACCGCAGTGCAGAGTCTCTGCATAGTTTAAATCTCCTAACAATGTTGTCCATGTTAGGCTTATTATATTATAGCCCGTAATAACATTCATTTTCTGGGCTCAATATGTGTCTGGGCCGTTTTCATTGTGATCGCTAAATTCACCTTGTTTCCCCTTGTTTATAATATTATCACAGTTCCAAGCAAACGAGTGCTTTTGTTTTGAAATCACTTCAGTGAGTTTCGCCCCGCCCCTCGCTCCAATGACCATTAGACCATTTAGTAAGGTAAAAAGCAAAAAGGCCTCTCAGACGCTCTTCCGCTTACTTGTTTAATAAAGAAGAACAAATGGACGGGATACACGGATTGATACTGACTTGACGATATTAGTTATTTATTTGTATCAATGTTGTTGTAAGGTAAATCTGTTTGTAGTGTTAACACTAACTGACCTATCTGTTTCTGATGGTTCCAGTTATGTGTTTTAATTCAGAGGTAAGAAGTGTCTGATGTCTTTACTGAAGAAATAGACAGCTGTGTGTCTGATGACTGGCTGAAAAATACTTAAAGGTGGGGTTCTACATTTTGCTGCGAGGGTACAAATTCATTTTCCGATGTGCAAGACAAAAGGCTCTAAGTAAGAACTTTGTTGGGTAAATTAATAAAAAAAAAAAAAAAATCCAAAATATCGTTAATATGTATTTTTTCTGTTGCTAACCATGGGCAGAATTTCCAGTCCCAGTGAGCTCATTAGAACAGATTGTCAGTCTGGGAGACAGCATGCTGACACTGACACCGAACACCCTGACTAACCCATTCTCTGACTCTGTAACGGAGCGCCTCCATGTTTGTTCTGAACGTTTTTGCAGACTTCCAGGGACCTTCAGCCCTTGCAGAATCGTTCCAATCAAATTTGCTTTGTACTCCTCACTCTGATTCCTCCCCCTTTAAATGAACACCTGTTGACTTTGCAGGCCTCCGGTATGTGAAGCAGAGATGACCTATGACAGTGTCAACATCATTTGTGCACCTTCTGCCTCAGCTAATTTCTCCCCGTTCCGTGGACCTTTCAGAGATCAAACAGCCATGGCCCTGACTGCGTGTGCGTCTGGTCTAGGAAGGCGGGGAGTTGACGGAATAAGATTTTGGTGACTTGTTTTGATGACACTCTTTCTGGGACCTTTCTTCATATGCCAGTTTGCCAAATGGCATTACACGTCTCGCTCTTCCAGTTTATTTGCCTCCGCTCTTATCTGCCACATGAGAGGCCCAGACATCCCCCCATCAGGAGGCGAATGATAATTGTCAGCGCCTTTCCAGAAAGACGCTGGTAAAATAAATGGACTGGCATTTACCCCCCCACCATCAGTGTCTTGGTCAAGCCGGAGAAGACGATATTGAGGCTATGGGAAGGAGGACACTTGATTGTGCCTTTCTGGGGTGAAAATCACAACCTCAGCAACTGCATTTCTTTCATGAATAACAAATAAGAAGCTATACAATTGCAAATGTTCTTAATTTTATTTTCATCCTATGTCATTTTCATGGGAACATTTTAATTGGTCTTTTCATGAAAGTGCGTAATAGCAAAAGTGGGCCATAATCGTACGCTCTTTATTAAGTTACACATGCCCTTGGTGATAATGAGAGCACCTCCTGTAGTTATCTATTCATGTTCCACCGGAGCCTATATAAATGCTAATTGCTTCTTTGTAATTGTACACAATGCCAAACGTTTCCCAGACATGCAGTCCCATGAAATTGCAGCAACCTTTGCAATCACATAGATAAATGACCTTGGTGCTAAACTGTTCATTTGTTATAACCTTTTAGCGCTAAGCTGAATCAGAGAGCTCCGGCATTATGCTGTTCATTTGGTGAATTGTGACACTGAAGCAGGCCGGTCTCCACTGGTGTTGCTTGACCTTTCAAAACACCTCTCCGGGAGCATATCTGTAAATGTCGGATCACTTCCGAGGCAAAAGCTACACATTTGTTACTGTTTGTTATCCAAATGTTGTATAGAGCAGGTACATGCTCCATGCTACGATGAGGCACCATCAAAAAAAAAATTCTCTTGCGGTAAAAATGATCTGTAAGGTAATAGTGAAGTTAATATAATAAGCCAATAAAATCAACACCCATCCTTGATATTTTTTATGATCAGTATTCTCTCTGAAATAGCCATTCAACGTATTTAAATCCAATAATTAGTTTACATCTCCATACATTGGTTTTTATTGGCATTGACGGAATTTGCCATTTTCACAATGACTGCTTGTATGTACTTACACAATAGGTGTACTGTTCTCTCTATGTGTTTTACTGTCTCAGTGTGAACATAGATTAAACAGCCAGCCAAACTCTTTTGAGAGCCAGGGAATGAGCAGCCATGCTCCTTTATTGACTTATTTGCAGTCACTGACAAAAGAAAAAAATAAGAAGTTACAAGGCACTTAATGATCTCATACTGTACATGCAAGTGTAACATACACAGAGTAACACAGGACCGCTAAGTGTAAACAAGGTAAATACAGCTCATGCTATCTGTGCAATAAGCACATATACAGGCTAGTATGGCTAACGCTAGCGTGTATGCTAACATTAGCGTGAATGCTAATGCATTTTCTCATTGAGTTTAAACATCTCTGTCATCACATAAACACAATACATGTTACTAATCCTTACAGAGTAAGGCTTACAGTTACAGTCATTGCTTTCTGACAGACTTGACCCTTTTACTCTTCAGGTTGCATAGGGAAAATTAGTAGCAGTCTACTGTCATGCTATTCAGTTCACTTTCTCCTACTTCCTGTACCCGGTTTCCCGTCTAACCTTCAGTACAAATGTTACTAAAATATAAATGTGCAAATATGAAACATACAGTTCAATATCACCTTACTATTGGTAACTGAACTGTCAATACCACAAAACATATTCTTAGATAGAAATAATATTTTTTTTGTTATTTAGACACAATTAACACTTATAGTTTCATGTCTTGCTACCAGGCCAGGCTCCAGGATGAAATGACTGAGGGTGCTGTTAAAAAATCAGAGGGGGCGACTTTTTTTTCACAACTGTCACGGCCTGGCTCTTGGCCATAACAAAAACGTGGAACGGACGCGATGCAAGGAATTATATTTATTATTACCATTAAACTAAACAGAGCTACCACAATGGGATGTGTTAATCAGTAAGATCAGTAGTGTATGTGTGGGTGTGTGAACATCGTGTGGTCGTGCAAAGTGTTGAATGCCAAACTAAGGTGAAGGGAAACAAAATCATAAGTCAGGTAGCTGCTCTCCAAAACAAATCCTCCAACAGAGAGAGCAAGCAAGTCTCTGGCTCGGGCCTTTCACTGCTCATGACCGTTCCGACAGCCAGGTGCCCTCAATCAGTGCTGAACGTTAAGGGACATACACACACACAACAGGTAAAGTAGGGGTCGTCACATAACAACGAAAAATACTGGCAATGTCATTAATTGACATATTTTTGTAACAAGATAAATCTGCAGAATTGTATCTTACCTTATTTCAGTAAAGTTGCAGCCTCCTTGTTTGCTTATTGAACTTTCTGAATAAGCCTTCCTTCCAGTCTTTTTCCCGAATTTATTTGGTGAGATCCGCCTCATATGCCAATTGTATCATGCAGGCTTTTCTTGGGTACAGCATGCTTCGTCTGTGCTGACTGAAGACATTCGTTAGCGTTGAGAAGGTGCTCTCACACGTAGCCGAGGATGCCCCAAAAGTCACTCCATGTTTCAGTGCGGTAAGCACGGTTGGCATAGCGGCAAGAGGCCTGGAGAAGCGCTGCAGGATGGAAGTGGGGGTCCACACATCCCCAGTAGAGCGGGCCATTTCAGACTGCAAAAAGTTCCGAGCTACAGCAAACTCAGATTCCACCAAAGTGGTTTTCGTGAGCTCAAACAGCGGTGTCACCTTCTGCACATCCAAGAAGTGAGGATTTTCTGGGTCAAGGGCACAAAGCGCCTCGACCAGCTGGCTGTTTCGTTCAGAAAATCTCCTGTTCATTTCCCCAATGTGCTGAAGAAGAGCCGCTTGCACTCTGTCTCACTTCCTATGTCCTGCTGACCTATAGTACTCTCCACCACGTACTGCTTCAGGTGTGTAGGGACTTGGCAAACTCTCTTCATTGGTGGAGGAGCTGCTGGTTCTGATGCATCAGCTGAGCTGCCAGTGGAACACTGTGCCCAAATGGCTTGGAACTCTGAGTCACTCCTGAGATGCTCCACACAATCCAACGCACTTTTAACAACCTTCACTCCAGTGTAGGTCTGTTTTTTTATCCTCCAAGACTTTGTTAGGAGGGTCCAGAAGGGTGAGGATTTTGTGGACCATAACCGCAGTAAACTTGAACTGCTTTTAGGAGACCTGCTGCCTCTACTCTTAGTTGGGTGGGAAGGCCATTGCTGTCAATCTCCGCAAGGAACTGCTCGACAGCGTCATAACTGTTGACTATGACTGACACGGTACCTAGGTGACCGGTCCACCTTTGGTCCAATAACCTTTTCAGGCGTTGTCCTGTGTACACTGCAGTCACGGTTGGTTTTTTCAGAAAGCGATAAAGCATGTCACACACATAAAAAAGACTTGCAGAGTGTTCTCTGAGGACATGGCATGAATAACCACCAGATGTAATTGGTGGTTGAAGCAATGCACATATGGGACTTCTCTCTCAACTTTCTCCTGCAGTATTTTCTGTACGCCTCCTCTTTTCCCTGACATCACACTTGCACTATCATAGCACTGGCTGAGGATTTTGTCTGTTGTTAAGCCTGCCTTTCTTAGCTCAGAAATGACAAGGTCTGTCAGACTTAGGGCATCACAATGCTTCGTAGTGGCCATTACCAGCAGTCTCTCACGAATATCATTGTTCTTATTTAGATAACAGACCACGATTGACACATTTTCACAACCTGTTGGATCCTTGGTCCCGTCCACCTTTAAAGTGTACCAGCTGTCTCCTATTTCTTCAACTATTTCACTGGTCACTATTTCACTCATGAGCCCTATTATTTCGTTTTGAATGTCATGTGATGTGTATGTGGCATTTTTCGGAATAGTGCTGAATGCCTTTGCTAAGGCCGGGTCTTTCCTCAGTGTATATTCCATCATAGACAAAAACAGTCCACTTTCCACGTCTTCTCTTGACTCCACAGCATCCAACGTCCCCCTGAGCGGTTGCTGGTGTGACACAAGGAACTCAATGATGTCCACGATCGCACTTAAATATTGGCGATTTCTTGCCAGTTGCCCCTCATTAACAAGCGTGGAGACCTCAGATCCTGTAGCACTACGAGCACCATATTCGATCCAGAGAGCGTTGCATTTCAAATGTTCCTTGCTGGATGCATGTCTTGAAAAACCTTTGGTGCTATCAGTTGCACATTTCCAATTACAGAAGCCGGTTTGTGTGAAGGCTTTGTCTGCATTAGCACTACACCCTATGTTAAACTTTCTACATGGAAAGCAAAATGCAGCATCAGCCACAACTGAATATTCGAGCCACTTTCTTCCATTAAATCAATTATTGGTAAAGGTGCATTTTTTCCCATTAATTATTCGGACAGGGTTGGACTGCAGGATAACCTGGGCTGGCCCTTCTGTCCCAAGATCGTCAGGCGCAGTGGCATTAAAAGGTGGAGCTGGAGGCGGCTGTTGACCCATTCTAGTGCTTATTGTGGAACAAGGTGCTCCGGCCGCCGCCGGGACATCTTCTCTGGCTGGTGGAGTTAACTCGCTCTGAACTAAATCCCTCTCTGGAAGCTCGGCCTCCACAATATCTTTGCTGCTGCCAGAACTACCAGCCTTCTTGTTGGACAACCACTTTCGGATATCCATCCTGACCTAAACGTGTCTTCTCTTTCTTCCTTTCCTTCTCACTGCTCTACAATCTCTTTGCTTCTTTATTCCGGATTTACCCCTCTCATTCTGTTATTTTCCTCTGATCTTTAATAACAGATAGTACATTATTAGATGGCTGCACTTTGGTTAACAGACTAACTTTGATTTCCTCAATTCATAAATTGACAGGCTCTGTAATTATACCATAACCTTTTCTCCTCTATCCCTTAACTTGTCTTCCTATACAGATTGACTTACTTAATTACTATCTACTCTAGTCATGTCAGGATTAAAGAAAAATGAATCATTAATCATCATTAAATGGTTGATTTTTTATTTTCAGAATTGAATGTTCAAACCCAGACCTAAAACCTGGCAATTCATAATAAAGTGACTAATATATAAACCAAATGTAATATTGGATAAAATACTACACCAAATGGACAGACACAGATTAAAAGCAAAGCCTCCTGGTTTGTCTCTAGAGTCTAACTGCCATGAGAAAAATCGGTACCACTTTACAATAAGACTACCCTTATAAAGGGTTTATGAATAGTTTGTAATTCATTTATTAATTAAGTTGTGAACACTTTATAAATCATTAATAAGCTTTTATAAGATTTGAGATAAACAGGGCAACTGTGACCGGTTGCTTGCCAAATAGTGAGCCCACATTTATCTGTACTGCTAAGCCTTATTATAAATGTTAGCAACTCATAAATAAATGGTCATAAAGAGATATCAAGAAACATCAAGATGGAAGGGGTCTAAGAACAGAGGGTGTCGTATTGTCATACTGATATTCTGTACAAACTGTGAAGTCCACTGAGACAAATGTAACATTTGTGATATTGGGCTATATAAAGACACATTGATTGATTGATTGATTGATTGATTGATTGATTGATTGATTGAAGGGGGGGAATAAACTCACTGAACAACAGATACCAAGGATGCTGGCTGATGAAGAAGACGAAGTAAGCTAGCCAATATAAGGCTTAGTCATCTTGCCAAATAGTGAGCCTGTGTTGACGTATGAAAACTGTTAGAACTGGTTTATAAGTAAGGGATAATGTGCAGCGACGCGGTCATTATGGGGAAAAGAACACCGACAGGCTGATCAGGAGCCCGACGCGAAGCGGAGGGATCTAGATCGGCATGAAGGTGACCAAGTCGCTGCACATTATCCCGCATATTCAACCCAGTCTCACGGCATTTCGTGTTCACCAACACGATTTTTAATCTATTGATTCGTGTTCACCAACACGATTTGCCCCTTTTTTTCGTGTTGCACAGCACGATTTTAAAAGCAATGTATTTCTACTGCCTGCAGCACGTCTTTTTCTCCGGTCGGGTCGTGGGAGACCGGAAGCTGTGTGGTTCATAAAAACATGTTCTTACTCAATATCAAGCCACAATTATTGCTTTTATTTTAAATCGTATAATTTCGGACTTTTGTTGCCATCTGTGAGGAAAATAAATGGGGCTCAGACAATAAATGGGGCTCAGAGCCTCAGAATACGGAAATCTGTATTTTAAAATATTTTTTTCCTTCTAATTTGTTATTCTTTTCAAAATAACACACTGTTATTTACTCACCAGTAACACACAATTATCCTTGCTTTTATTTATTGGTTTAATTCCATAATCTCGGGCTTTTTTGGCGTCCGTCAGGAACTGAATTTCAAAATAAAAATAACCGGAAATAGACGTAGGCCTATAAGGGACATTTCGAGCATCATTGCGATTGTCAACATTTCTGAGTTTAGGATGGCCGAAGACACTACACTACCCATAATCCCCAGCTATCGTTTCCCCACAATTAGAAGTTTCCAGTATTAAACACATTGGTGTTATCAAATGTAAAACATATAATTAATAAATGGGTGAAAATCGCTTGTGTCCATAATGCGCAGCATTAATATATACCCACATGACAGCTCATTGATAGTGTGGGACCCAAAGGCAGTGGGTGACCTTAGCCTGGTGGTTATCCACAATGAACCCATAACTCAGGTCAGCTCCTATAAGTACCTTGGTGTCCATCTGGATAATACACTCAGCTGGAAGGCGCATGTTCAAGGTCTGTGCTCTAGACTTCAACAGCGATTGTACTTTCTGCGTCGACTCCGGGCTTTCGGAGTCGACCAGAAGTTCATGTTACTGTTCTATCATGCAGTGTTGGAGAGCATCATTAGGTATGGTATCACTGCCTGGTACGGTAACTTGACAGTGCAGTCAAAGTCACAGATCGCTCGCCTGGTACAGACTGCTATGAAAATTATGGGGGTTAAAAAACACCCATCTCTCCAAAACATATATGAGCAGTCCAATAGACAGGAAAACAAAATAGTGTCTGATCCCACCCACATACTCCACCCAGAATTCCAGCTCCTACCTTCTGGTAGAAGATTCAGGGTTCCCAAGAGCAGGCTGAACCGCTATAAGCACTCATTCCTACCAATGTCCGTTAAGCTTCTTAACATTCACAGGAAATGAAATGTACACACTAAAAAATGCTGGGTTAAAAACAACCCCATTTGGGTCGTTTTTTAACCCAACGCCAGGATCAATATTGGACCAACCCAGCAGTAGTTAATTTGACCCAACGAAATGGGTTGTGTATTTTAACCCAGCAGATGGGTTATACATTTAATCCAAATGCTGGGTTAAATTAATTACAGCCCTGGGTTAATTCTACCATAGATTGGGTTAAATATTACACCCATGGATGCTGGGTTAAATTAATTACAGCCCTGGGTTAATTCTACCATAGATTGGGTTAAATATTACACCCAAATGCTGGGTTAAATTAATTACAGCCCTGGGTTAATTCTACCATAGATTGGGTTAAATATTACACCCAAATGCTGGGTTAAATTAATTACAGCCCTGGGTTAATTCTACCATAGATTGGGTTAAATATTACACCCAAATGCTGGGTCATAATAGCTGCGATGGGTTAATTCTACAAGTTATTATCGTCATGTTTTTAATGCAATACCCATGTCTCTTAAACATTTAAATTACAAACCCTTTTAAAATACATCCTATATTTGGTCATGCAAATAATATAATATGCAATAAACGCTTTTAAACAATGTTGGAATCTTAGAAAAATATTCATTTTATTGTTATAACAATTGACAGTTCAATAAAGTGCAAAAGATTCAGTTCACAATAAAGGGCAAAACTTTCTTTAAACAAAACTTAACATTTATGCATGTACAGTACAGCCTGTAAACAACACAGGCTGTGTGTTGTTTACAGGCTGTACTGTACATAACACACATTAGAATAAACACATCATAACAGCATCCAGATCTACAAGCTCATAGCACTTTGTGCCACGCTATGAGCCTGTAGATCTGCACCATTTAGCTCTTTTAACTCAGCACACAACTTGCTCATAAAATACTTTGAGCATTAGGTAGTATTTTGAACATCACACACACACACTTCAAAAATCCTGCAATATTTGATTTAACCAGATAGAACCCTATTCTGAGCCAAGCAGAAGAAGAGAGAGAATAGAACAGGAGGACCAGCAGAAGAAAAGAAAAGGATCAAGACCACAAGTCTACTTGCAAGCAAGTATTGCTGCACGCAAGGACGTAGCAGGTTTTGACTCCTCTCCTCCCTTGATTTCGTACACTGCATTTTGGAAGAATTTCCATACAGCTTCACACTGCTTCGTGTAGTCGATGTCAAAGATATAGAATACCTTGAAACAGACATTGACTGCCTGAAGCAATGTGTTTTGTTCCAACGCCTCCCCATCAAGAATAACGAACGCCTGAGAGGTGTGCCAAATATCGTTTCCCAGGGACAGGACATATGGGTAAGGTCTTGACACCTTCGCCTCATGGAGGTACTCCACCAAGTTTGTTCCAACCTGAGAAAGAAATAAAGAACAAAAGACAAGATAAATTAAACAAAGTAAAAGATTGTGCAAAGGGTAAGCAAGATTTGGCAGTGGCGGATAAAATGCATATTCAGAAACAATGTTCTGAATTATTCTTGAGCCAAGGAATAACAGGCAGTCAGGCACATTCTTAACCACTTAAACTGGACCTGGTTGGCTCTGTACTTTAGACCACTGTTTTCCATCTTCACCAAATCTCTTCGCCAAAAATAGCCGATCTAGCTGCCATTTTTGGATAATGTCCCAGCCACCCCCCCAAGAATATGGATGCTGGGTTCAAGTGATTAAAAGAATAACATTTCCCTTTAGATATGCAGAGGGACTTACAGGCTTATGATCGATGAAGGCCAACTTAGACCCCTCGATAGTGTACCGGAACACTTTTCGGCCAACCCTGTAGACAGTTGGTGGAAGCAGTGTTGGTAACTGGCTCAGAGCAAGTTCCCCCAAACAATCTGTAGGAAGACAATTTTATAGGTATCAATATGTGGCATGGCAAATCTGTGAATTGGTCATTTAGTAGCAAAATAAAGTCTACTGTACAATATAACAATGTATTACCGGGTGTTAATCCATCAAGCGACGAGATAAGTTTCCCTTCCCGTCTCGCCAGGTGCAGGATCTTGTCTTTAAACAAAGGGAGCCAGGTTTCGAAGAGCTTAGGCGCAGCCTCTCTATGTAGGATCTGAAAGTCCTGTGCAATCTAAATGAAAAAGAAAATTCAATGTGGCAGCTGACATACTGATAAAAGATTGTTATAAACAATGCATCCACATCATATGTAAACATATACTCCTTCCTAACTTACCATGCCTGGAGTGAATAGATGTGGGAACTCTTGGCGGATCCCCTGAATGTCCCACCCGTTTTCCCTTAAAGACTTGGCCCTGTTTGATAGTTTGCAGAAAGTACAGCAGTACAAGAATGTTAAAAGGATAACACAAAAAGCCCCGAGGGCAGTTGCAGACAGGTGCTCTTGTATGGCAGTTTTGGAGGGTAAGGAGTTGCACTTTCTTGATGGCTGGTGGTAGGGTGTTCCACATTTTGGTAGCATAATAGTAAAATGCATTCATCCCCATGTTTGTGTCGATTATGGGGGGGGGGCGGGGGGAGTAATGGAGCTCCCACTGGTGTTGTGCCCTTTTATTTTTGACAGGTACATGGCACTGGTCCCTTGAAAACCAGGCCCATTGCAAGTTGCTGTACTCTGTCCTCCCCTGAGCCATCCCACTATAGCATCATAATGAGCAGGGGTTAGGTCATAGGTGTGAGAGGTCTAGTAGTAGTTTGTTTTGAGAAGTCTGTAGTTCAGATTTGAATGACTTGAGGTGCAACAGTACCATGATGAGATGCATGCATAGGCAAAATGACATTGAATGAGTGCTGCAGCTAGTGTCCTCAGTGCATTCCTACTGACCTGTACACTGCTGTATCCTGCATGTATTGCTCCACCTGGTTGAGGGGCTGCGAATTGTGTTTCAGCCATTCTTTATCAATCAATCAATCAATCAATGTTTATTTATATAGCCCAATATCACAAATGTTACATTTGTCTCAGTGGTCTTCACAGTGTGTACAGAATATCAGTATGACAATACGACACCCTCTGTCCTTAGACCCTCACATCGTACAAGGAAAAACTTCCAAAGAAAACCCAGTTTAAAGGGAAAAATGGGAGAAACCTCAGGGAGAGCAACAGAGGAGGGATCCCTCTCCCAGGACGGACAGACGTGCAATAGATGCCGTGTGTAAATTGAAAAGATAATACATTTGCAACATAGGTAGTCCAAATGTTTGGAAATGCATGTGTGTATAATAGGAAGATGAATCCACGAGGATATCCATCCAGGACCTATGATCCAGGACCACAGCCACGACTCAAGATCCAGCGCTCGCGATCCAGGACACAGGACCGCAGGATCATCCATGACTCCGGATCCCAGCGTATATAGACACCAAAAAGAAAGACATTTGGGGAAGCTGGGTTAATCGGAACATGAGTGTACACGGGTATAGACAGAGAGAAGGAAGAAGTAAGATGTCCCCCGACAAACTAAGCCTATATCAGCAAAACTAGGGGCTGAATCTAATCAGCCCTAACTATAAGCTTTATCAAAAAGGAAGGTCTTAAGCGCACTCTTAAAAACGGATAGGGTGTCTGCCGCCCGAACACAAACTGGAAGATGATTCCACAAATGTGGAGCTTGATAAGAAAAGGCTCTGGCTCCCATTGTACTTTTAAAGATTCTAGGAACAACCAACAACCCTGCATTCTTGGAACGCAATGCCCTAGTAGGACAGTAGGGTATAATGAGTTCTTTAAGGTAAGATGGCGCCTGCCCATTAAGGGCTTTGTAGGCGAGAAGAAGAATTTTAAATTCTATCCTGTGTTCTATAGGGAGCCAGTGTAAGGCAGCCAGAACAGGAGTAATGTGGTCCCTTTTCCTAACTCTGGTTAGTACACGAGCCGCAGCATTTTGAATCAGCTGAAGCGACTTGATTGACTTCTTGGTACTCCCTGATAATAAAGAGTTACAATAATCCAGCCTAGAAGTAACAAATGCATGGACTAGTTTCTCTGCATCGTTTTGAGGCAAGATATGCCTGATTTTTGCAATGTTACGTAGATGGAAGTAGGCGGTCCTTGAAATTGATTTTATGTGGGCGTTAAAGGATAAATCCTGATCAAATATAACACCAAGATTCCTTACAGTCTCACTGGAGGCCAAATTAATGCCATCCATAGTTAGTATGTCTTTAGATAATTTGTTTCGTAGATTCTTCGGGCCAAGTACAATAACTTCAGTTTTGGTCGTGTTTAACATCAAAAAGTTTAAGGTCATCCACGTTTTTAAGTCCTTAAGGCAGTCTTGAATTTTATTTAGATGATTAATTTCATCAGGCTTGATTGATAAATATAGTTGAGTATCATCCGCATAACAATGAAAGTTTACAGAATGATTCCTTATAATATTGCCTAACGGAAGCATATATAATGTGAACAAAATAGGTCCGAGCACTGAGCCCTGTGGCACTCCATGGCTAACTTTGGTTTGCGTGGAAGATTCATCGTTAACACGTACAAACTGAGAGCGTTCAGATAGATACGACCTAAACCAGCCTAAAGCAGTTCCCTGTATGCCAACTAAGTGCTCTAGTCTTTGCAATAGGATATCATGGTCGATAGTATCAAATGCAGCACTAAGATCGAGCAAAACAAGAATAGAGACAAGTCCCTTGTCTGAGGCTATTAGAATATCATTTGTGACTTTAACCAGAGCTGTCTCTGTGCTATGATGTGTTCTAAAGCCAGACTGAAAATCTTCAAATAAATCATTGTTTTTTAAGTAATCACACAACTGTTTTGCGACCGCTTTCTCAAGAATTTTTGAGAGGAACGGAAGATTAGAAATAGGTCTATAGTTGGCTAAAACCTCTGGATCGAGGTTGTGCTTTTTAAGAAGCGGTTTTATCACTGCTACTTTGAATGATTGTGGAACATAGCCTGATAATAAAGACATATTCATAATATTTAATAAAGAAGTGCTAATTAATGGAAAAACTTCCTTCAACAGCTTAGTTGGAATTGGGTCTAACATACACGTTGATGGTTTAGAAGAGAGAATCATTGAATGTAATTGTTCAAGGTTAATGGCTGAAAAGCATTCTAGTTTACTATCTAGTGTAATATTAGAACTTACGATTCCGGGAGCTGTTGATAACACTATACTGGTCGAAGGCAAGAGGTCATTAATTTTGTTTCTAAGAGTAACAATTTTATCGTTAAAAAAGCACATAAAATCATTACTACTGAGTGCTAAGGGAATAGAAGGCTCAATCGAGCTGTGGCTCTCTGTCAGCCTGGCTACAGTGCTGAAAAGAAATCTTGCATTATTCTTATTCTCATCTATTAATGAAGAGTAGTAGGCTGCTCTCGCTTTACGCAGTGCTTTCTTATATTCATTGAGAGTAATATGCCAAATTAAACGAGATTCTTCAAGTTTAGTGGAACGCCATATCCTTTCAAGTTGTCTAGACTTTTGCTTTATTTTGCGGGTTTCGGCATTATGCCATGGAGCTAATCTATGTTGTTTTATTTTCTTCTTTTTCAAAGGAGCAACATAATCTAATTTTATTCGCAGCGCATCTATAGCACTATCAACAACATGATCAATTTGGGGTGGTGTACATTTTGTATAAGTTTCCTCCCCTACATGCAGACATGCTATCGAGTTAAGTATTGGTTGAATCTCTTCCTTAAATGTGGCTATAGCACTAACAGATAGGTTTCTGCTGCAAGAGCTTTTGACTAATGCTTTGTAGTCTAGTAACAGTACTTCAAAAGTTACTAAGAAATGGTCGGATAAAGCAGGATTATGCGGTTCGACTAATAGTTGCTCAATTTCAATACCATAAGTCAGAACAAGGTCGAGAGTGTGATTATAACAGTGGGTTGGTTTATTTACACTCTGACAGAAACCAACAGAATCTAATATAGAGTTAAATGCAACAGTAAGGCTATTTTTATCATCGTCAACATGAATATTAAAGTCACCTACGATAATTACTTTGTCTGTTTTAAGAACCAAAGTTGATAAAAACTCAGAGAATTCTGATAAGAATTCTGAATAAGGACCTGGTGCACGATACACTGTAACAAATAAGATTGGCTGCAAAGTTTTCCAGGTCGGATGCGTAAGACTAAAAACGAGGCTTTCAAAAGAGGTATAATTACATTTTGGTTTAGTATTGATAAGTAAACTTGAGTCAAAGATTGCTGCAACTCCACCTCCTCGGCCCGTGCCTCGAGCAATATGAGTGTTGACATGGCTGGGTGGAGTGGCCTCATTTATGCTGACATATTCTTCATGTCTCAACCAAGTTTCAGTGAGACAGCATATATCAATATTATAATCTGATATTAAATCATTTACCAATATTGCTTTAGATGCTAGAGATCTTATGTTTAAGAGACCACATTTAATCTTCCTGTTTTGTTGCACTGTAGTAGTTGTTACATTTACTTTTATTAGGTTATTATGTATGACACCTCTATTAGGTTTTACATTAAATTGTCCTTGGGCAGACACACACACCGCTAATATTGGGTATTTTATTGGGTTCGGGATTCCTATGGGTGACTGCCTAGGAGAGAGCGCAGAGAAGCGTGTAAGACTGCGACTCTGCCTCCTGGTCTCAACTCCAGTTTGTCATGGATTACGTCCACAAAGCCCTGAAATGTTTGCCGAAATGAGATCTGCACCTTTCAAAGTAGGGTGAATGCCGTCTCTCTTAATCAGACCAGGTTTTCCCCAGAAGGCTGTCCAATTATTTACGAAGCCCACATTGTTTGCTGGGCACCACCAAGACAACCAGCGCTGAAATGATGACATGCGGCTATACATGTCATCATTGATCAGATTGGGGAGGGGACCAGAGAAGATTACGGTGTCCGACATTGTTTTAGCATAACTACACACCGACTCCACATTAAGTTTTGTGCATTCTGATTGGCGTAAACGAACATCATTACCACCGACGTGAATAACAATCCTACTGTATTTACGTTTATCTTTAGCCAGCAGTTTAAGATGCGCCTCAACGTCGCCCGCTCTGGCCCCCGGAATGCATGTGACTGTGGAGGCTTCGGTCTCTAAATTCACGTGTCTCATAATAGAGCTACCAATAACCAGAGTTGGCTTCTCAGCGGGTGTCTCGCTGAGTGGGGAATATCTGTTAGATACGTGAACGGGTTGGTGGGGACCTGCGGGTTTCGCGTTATGCCCCTTCTGAACAGTCACCCAGCCTCCCTGCTGCTCGGGAGTTGCCGGGGGACGGCTAAGAGGAGCTACATTTTGCCGGTCCGCACATGCTAACATGGGCTTTACTTTAACTGAGTTACTTTCTAAGATGCGGAGCCGGGCTTCTATGGCTATGATTCCCGCCTCCAACCTAACAACTATACTACATTTAACACATGTATCCTTACCAGTAAGGGAGGCCGGGAAGTAACCAAACATGAGACAGGAAGAGCAGGAAATAGCACCAGAAGGTGGGGAAAGAGCCATGGCTAGCTATCAAGCTAAAGTAGCTACCGTTAGCAAACCCGAAAAGAGTGTAGGCAACTGTGGAGTTACAGTCGCTAAGAGAAGGAGAGTTGTGAGTGCTTAAGCTGTAGTAACGTGTGATTACAACGTCAGGCAGTTGCCGTGATCAAGAGTTTTAAAACGATCGATTAAGTTTAAGTTAATAAGCTATCAGCAACAGAACAGGCACACGGGATACCCGGAGATGAAAACAACAACAACAACCGGAAGTTACAACGTGCAACGTGCTCACCGCAATAGGTTCCTCCTTCCGCTCACTCCAAAGAATTCCACTTTACACTGTATGGCTCTTTCTTCCGATATGGTACATTCTATAAAAGTACACATAAGGATATTAACAATCTCAAATTATGTGTCTGTATTACTTAAACAAATTATTCAGTTCCAACGATTACCTGGTATGAATGTCCTACGAGTGCCAGCTTCACTACTTTGTGGTGGTGTCTGCTGCGTGCTCCGTGACCTGGCCGGTTTTCTCATCCTCTTTCTGATGTTCCAAAGCCTCTCTTCGAGGAATCCAGTGGCTGGGCGGTGGTTCCGTCCTGGGGTGAACCAGTATCCCTGTCAAGAAATGAAAGTCTTTGGTGAATAGAGATGAGGCACATTTTGATAGCGTGGCGACAACATGTGGCTGAGCCATCTAGAACAGGGTTTGTCTGTATGTCTGTCTGACAACACCGGGCATCAAACAGCACAGAAGTCCAGTACTCTGGTGCTGGGAGATGAGTTATATTGTGTTCAACTGACTGTTTTAGCATCAATTCCTCAATAAAATGTTAATTACTTACGAAGCCACTGCTTGTGTCCGACTCGTCCTTCAAGGAGGGAAACCCATGAATCAAAGCTGCAGCCAAGGCCTTTTTTGTCTCACTGGTAGGACTGCAAACACAGAAAAACTAAATTACCAGCATTGTCAAATTAGATCTTAAGTATTTCTAAAACATGTGTTGCACCCCAGTATAATGGCTGTAGCATATTCTGCAGCTAATAGGCATCCTAATAAATTAAAAACACTACTGAACGTGTGTTTTGGTACATGTGTTGTGCATGTTTATGTTGGTGGTCTAGGTAAATGTGAGACTTGAAAGTAGTGTCCCGTCTTATCTTTTCCCCTGAAAGAAGATTCATATACCTTTTTCAAACCAACATAACATTCAGCAAAAACAAGAAAAAACCCCACTATTTTTAATTACCTCTCTCCAAACTTCTCCATGAGGTGAGATACCAAAATACGGACAAGGCACTTTCTTTGCGAAGGGATGATCACATCCTCATCAAGGCTCCCCAGGATCAGCTTGCCTTCAGTTGAGCCTGTGAGAATCTGGCGGATATCCTGAGAAAATTGCAAGAAGGGACAACATCACAGATATCGTTTATTACTCTTTAGTGTTGATTAAAGAAAAAAGTGAAACCCAAGTCTTAAAAAGTGGAGCTTACAAATTGTGGAATTATATGTAGTGTTTGAGGTATCATCGCTGGTACGACAGGTGCCGTTTGGTCCTCCATGGAGGGTGGAGTTGTGGCAGTTGGTTGGACATCAGGACTTGTAGGTGGCACAGCAGGTTCAATCTAAACAGAACCCAGGTTAATGTAACAAACAGTGACAGCCACCTAGAATTGCCGGATGAGCATCAGTAATGTAAATCAGTGTACCACACCAGCAGACTCAGTAGACTGCACACAGTATGCATTGTGTGAAAGATATGCACCACGCCAAAGTTTTGATAAATTCAGAGACCTGTGTAAAGTATGGTTTATATTGACCCCTAAGAGACACAAAACCACTCAGAAACCCTTCACCCGAGTGAATGAAAAATGCGACAAGTTTGGACCATGCAGATCTACGGCAAATTGAAAAAGATATAAAACAAACATGTAACTTCTTAACTGACAGTGACTACCCGTCACCGTCGGGTGGAAACCGTGTATGTCCAAAATTGTTCCGTTTATCATTTTTAACATTTTAAAATTGTGAAATAGCCAATCGACAAGCTCTTGACGTTGGGAGCTTGTAGATCTATTTGTACTACTTTTGTACAACACTATGACGAATTAGTACATTTAGAAATATAAAAAACATAGTTTAAATATGGAGACACAAGGTTTCTGCCCAACAGCAACGATATGTAGACAGATTAAACAAAAAATACTTACTGTACAATTTATCACATCCATCCCAGTATTTACAGAAACATCCCAGTACTCCATCGCATGATCATCCCTGTAGTCCAAAGGCACCTTTTAAGCAGCATTTATAGCTAACCACTAAACAAATATGGCAGGAAAAAAATGGACTTGTCGAGTCAAAATGCTATTTACAAAGTGTCATACTACTGTACTGGTGGCAGTAAACTGATTTTCTAAAAAAGTCTATAGCGCAGTGAAATGTATAAACTGTCATCAGTCTCGCTGAATGACTTCACTGCATGTAGGGGATGGTGATCAAGCAGCTCTCTCACATCAACAGCTGCCAAAACTTGAGTGGGAATCACACTGTATGCAAAGAAATGCCTATCAAACCATTGTGTTTCCCACTTCTGTACAACAAGTTTTATTGTTGGTGTGTGTGATGTTTGGTCTAGTACTAAAATGGACTTTATGAGACCAAATTGGGGCTCTCCATCTGGGTCATAAGACAGGAATACAGTCATGCCCGCTCGATATGCAGTTCCCTTAAAGGTAACCGAAGCTGGTTCATACAATTCACTGAAAAGGGGAATGCCTGTTAGACCACTTTCGATGTCTTTAACTCCCTCAATGTTGGCCAGAAAGGTAGTGTGCCCTGGACCAACTTCTGTATTGTGGCTCAACACAGTTCCACACAGCAAATGATAGCACTGCGCTATCTGATGGCGAAAGGCCATGGTTTTGCAAATGTTTCGGAAATTGCATGTTACATGGCTAACCCGTTTAAAAAAGTTGTGTTTCGCTTCGAATCTCATAGCCCAAAACTGAGTCAAGGGTCCGAGCTTTTGAATGGCTCTTGGGTAATGGAGCATGAAGTGGTGTTTTGGCAGCAAATAGTGAAGAGGATAGAGCTCCAGGAAGAGAGAGTGATGCTCTTCAAGGATTTTAGCTAAGTACAGTGTTGCTTCAACAGTAAGAGAAGGAGAGAAGATGAACTCCATACATAACAGTAACAGTAGGAGAAGTTTCCATTCCTTGCAATGCATGGGGACCAGGTCACTTATCATTGTCGGCAGCAACCTAAGTAGGCACCACATTTGAGCTGCTGATTGATGCATGGCGCCTTTAACCTTTTTTAGATCATCCTTACTAATTACAGAAGGTTTGTTACCCTTATCACAAAAGCCGTAGTCAAAGCTTGTGATTCTGTAGTTTAGTTTGTCAAGTGTTAGATGTTTCTGCTCAATCAGCGAAGTTAACACAAGCTTGACTTCATATGGCCCTACGCCTTCCAGTATATCATGCATGATGTCAGGTGCTATGTTGTCGGTTACATGATAGAAAGACAAGTCATTCAAGACACTGTCTCTATTCAGGCCTGTCTGGGAGCGGTCGGCTGTACGCAAATCTGCCTCATGACTATTGACATCACGCAATAGTGCAGGATCTGCCAGCGTCTGAGACCTCCGGGCATCCTTATGTATTCTGCAAAACCGACACATATAATTTCCAGAGAAGCTTTCAATATAGCCAAGCATGGCATTCACGCCCAAATTGTCTCCCACTACCTGGACCACTGTAAACCTTACAACACCTTGAAAGTTGGGGGTATCAACAGTGATGCCATCCCTCTCAAGACACCTGATCTCTTCCACAATAGGGCGCAGCACTGCATCAAGGCCATAGGTCTTAGCGTCATCGGATTTGTACACTGCTAAAAGGAAGTGTGACTGCAAACTTGATAGCAGGTCTGGTGGCAAGCTCTTTAGGGTGAAATATATAAATCCTAACTTGTGAACCCCAGTCTTAGACCCAAGCGGATTGACTGTCTCACAATCATCTTGGTAAATCATAAGTGGGATCGAAACCTCTTTTAATAACAGTGGATGCGTTTTACAAAACTGCCCATCAAATAAATCTTGAAGAGCATCACTCTCTCTCTGCTGCCATTCTTGCACGGCCTGTAAAACCCCAGGAATTTCAAGTAGCTTGGTTAGAAGGCGCTGCAGCGGAATACGCTGATATGAATCACGAACTGAGACTTGTCGCACAGTGCCAGTGGCAGAGGCTCTTTGTTGAACAAAGCATGCCCCCCCAGTGAAAATCTCCTCAACTGGCTGAATGAAGTTTCCTGATTTAGCAAAATACTGCATCTGTTTATAATCTGTATCAAGTCCTTTGAAAGGCTCGGCTAATTCCAAGAACTCCAGCCCAAGCTCTTCTACCTCTGGGCTTTGATCAAGACCAAAATGACGAAATAAAGACATAGTCTTTGATTCTAGTTTGCCCACAATATCACCAATTAAATTAGAGGTGTGTTGAACCATAAAGTTTAAGTTAGAGAATGTCAAAGAAGGTTTAGACCTCAGATGAGCTAAAAAAAAGGGCTACCCGGTTGGTCATGTCATCTTGCCCTAGTTCATCCCATTCATCCTCAACTCCCTGTACAGGCTCATTTTCAGCAAGCTGTATGTCAACAGGCTGGGCTGGACCTTCAAGGGGATCATCGGGAGTATCACTTTGGTTTTCATGCTCCTTTAATAGGTATCTTCTATAAGACCTTATAAAAGAAAATGTTCTACCACAACCAGTTTCACTACATTGGAAATATGTTGATGAATGGTTTACATGATGTACTGCACGTAAATGTTGAAAGAGAGTCTTGGCATCCCCTGGAATTTGCCTTTTGCATTTAAAGCAAATATATGCCATCTGCTCACAAATTTGAACAAATCCTCAGAATTAATATGCGTGTGTGGGGGAGGGGTGTAGCCTCTCACATCTGCAGTGATCTAACTATACTTACAAGTCCTCTAAATTTTTTGAGGAACTTAAGCCTGGGGCCAGCTTTTGGAATCAATTGGCTGATGGTCCCCTCGTCTAAAAGAAGAAAACTCTCCTCGTCAATTCCCTCGTCTGAAAGACAAAAAAACAAAATACAAGGACATATTTAAACCATGGAGAACAGCAAAAAATAAGAGGCTAATTACATGGAAGCTATTGGAATAAAAATGCATTTTCAGTAACATAAAATACAATGCAGTCAATGCCATTTCAAATAATTCCTTTACCTAGCTATACAGACGATCTGCTTGCTGTGAACGTAAACAAAAACATGTTCTTACCTTTAAATCTATCAATAAGGTCTGTCAACTGCCACTGTGTCAATGTGTCACACACAAAATCGTCCATTGATCTGAGACAAAAAACACATAAAGAGCTTAATTAAAACAAAACATAAAATGTACATTTGCTTGACTTCAACCTCACTGCTGATGAGGCTACTAAAACTGACAAATGTCTGCTTCTCCTATTCATTTATTTGTATTACCTGTTGTATTTAGCACACATGAGCCCCACTTACTATGGTTATTAGCATTGTATTTTATCTGCAGACTTATGGTTATATCAAAGCCTTTATTTTTATATAGAGTGATACACTTTTGTGACTGCTAGAAACAGGTCAACCCACAATAGAGCAAGATTAGTTAACCAACTACGGACAGCAGCCACAGGAACTTTTGCAGTCACAAATTGCTGTGAAAAATTGAGAGAGACCAATGAAAGTGAAAGTGAAGTTACAGAGAACCTGCTTTTTTTTTTTACACCAAACCTTATCAGTCCCCTTATCAGACAGAAGTTGACGAATTACTTAGTCATATCCAAACCAATTCAACAGAGTTCTTCAATTTAAAAGACATGGATCCAGCCTTAAGTGCTAAGCTTTAAAACTGAATTAACAAATGACATTACATAATGTGATGACAGAACTGTAAACAGAATTAACATTTATTTGTATTTAAAATATATAAATAATATTTCACATCAAAAGAAACAGCACCATGGTTGTTTTATTGTAGCTGAAACTTTAACAAAATAAATAACTCCGTTACCTCCAATAATTAACCCATGTTTGTATAATTGTGTTAACTCTGTGTGTTGCTGCTAGCATACATAATACCTGCCGTGGAAACCTTACTCGTGGAGGGGGCTACAGAGCAGAGCGGCATCCGTCACGTAACATTAACTGCAGAGCGAAAACCACAGTGGCAGTCAGCTCCGCATGGCAGCTAGCTTGGCAGCTAATTTACGTGACGCAGCCGAATAACGGCGCAACATTCCTTTTGTAAAAGGGGCTGATATTACTGACATATAAGCGCCTGGGGTAGCACACTTTCCGTTTAACTTGGTAATGCTACCGTCATTTAGTTTTCAATCCTGATATCCTACATTTCAACCATCTCTCTAACTGGCAGTTACACAGACTAGCTAGTTAACTACGTTAGCTTTAGCATGTTCGTCGGCTCATTCGGCTTTTTAAGTGAGATAAAAAAGAACACTAAATAACAAATTAACTATCAACGTTACCACAATATCGCTCATGGACTAGCAGTTGATGACATTTATTAACAGATTCACAGTTAGATGACAATGTTTTCTGCTTACCTCCTCCAACTTTCCCCAACGGTCTTTCTTGTCTCAATGATCTTCTCTCGCGATGATGATGGTTAAGTTTACGGTTATGCCCAAATATCGCGAGTGCACACAGGATGCAGGGGAAAACCTTTCCCGCCAGATCGCGGTCAAAATCAAACAATGGAAGTCCCCTTTGTCTCAGTTTATCTCAACATGAATGAATCTAATACATGTGAAATTGTTGCGATTCATGCAAACCAATACCCAATACCATATACATAACCCAGAATGAGTTAAACATTTCATAACCAAATGGTTGGGTAGACAAACATATTTTGACCCAGCACTTGGGTTGCACAAAAATAACCCAATACCATATTAATAACCCAGAATGGGTTAAACATTTCATAACCAAATGGTTGGGTAGACAAAAATATTTTGACCCAGCACTTGGGTTACACAAAAATAACCCAATACCATATTAATAACCCAGAATGGGTTAAACATTTCATAACCCCATGGTTGGGTAGATGAAATAACCCACTGTTTTTTAGAGTGTAGTCAAAAGTCAAATGTAATGAAATGTACTTTTTAAATGTTGGCCATAAGGGTTGTGCAATAGGTCGCCATTGTCACCATTGTCAGTATGTGCGTCTGTGTGTATTGTGTTTGTTCAAACGGTGTATGATTGATGATATGTGTATGAATGTCCACTATGTTTGTATATTATGTACATGTATGCGGAACTGCTGGACGGAGCCCAGAACAAATTTCCTTACGGGGACAATAAAGTATATCGTATCGTACCGTATTGTTACTTTGTAATTCTACTCCACGACAATTCAGAGGTTAACCTGGTCTTTTTACTCCACTGCATTTATTTGAGTTACTTTGCAGATTCTGATTAATTATGTGAAATATAAACAACCCTTAAATCAGACTTTAGATACACGTGACCTGAGTACAATTCAGGTAAGGTGAGTGTCAAGTGCCAACAATCAGGAGAGATATTTGATAGTTGGTGCTTGAGAAGACTAAACATGTATCTGCAATTGACATGAATGGAAACGAGTAATAAAGTATATTCATTACTCGTTATTCTCTACTAATAGTTAATTAAAGACTGTATATTATGGCTATTTTGCACATCCCTTTCAAGATTTTCAAAGGTTTATTGACATATCATATACACAACTACGGTGTACTTCTATATTTCTATCACAGACCTTCTACTTTCCCCCTATGAAAGTATGTACTCTTCATCTTTTTATTCAAATATTCAAATAATATTTGATGAAAAAAATATTAAGAGTACATTATTGTTGTTATGTGTTATTATAACACATAAAAACAATAATTCAATAACGTGCTTTAACCACTAGGCGGTGCACACAAGGTACACACAGCCATAATAACTTTGTATTATTAGTGTAGGACACGTTTTATTCCTGCTTTCACATAATTTTACAGCATATTGCTATACTATTTCAGACTCAGTATTTACATTCTTACATTCAAAGAAAATCAGTAATATCTTTAAAAACTACAGTCCTTTTATATCAGCTGTGCACCGTTATGGTGTAAATATAACCTATCTGTGAATTAGATCAAATGTAAAAGTCAGCCGAATTAGTGTTGATACTGCAAGGAGACGTATTGTGTGAAGAGAAATTGAAGATGTTGTTTAATTGTTGAATATATTTATGATCCACGTCAAGTATTCAGTTTCGGCGGCATTTTCTCAGTTTTTCCAAAGGTCCTCTCATCAGGGCTCTATAAATAAAGAACTACTGCAGATCTGTAACATACAATGCAGCCGAACCGTGTATTATTATTATTATTATAATTATTATTATATATTATAATTATTATATTATTATTCTTTTTAAATGTTTTCCGGATTTCATATCATATAAACACCAAATCCCAGCCTGCATTGCGGCTAAACATCCAATAAGCGAGTTTAAAACCATAGCTGAGGATCTTGGGTAATCGCTCGAAATGCCTACGTCTGTTTCCGGTTATTTTTATTTTGAAATTCAGTTCCTGACGGACGCCAAAAAAGCCCGAGGTAATGGAATTAAACCAATAAATAAAAGCAAGGATAATTGAGTGTTATTGGTGAGTAAATAACAGTGTGTTATTTTGAAAAGAATAACAAATTAGAAGGAAAAAAAGATTTAAAAAATACGAGGCTCTGAGCCCCTTGTATTTTCCTCACAGACGGCAACAAAAGTCCAAAATTATACGATTTCAAATAAAAGCAATAACTGTCGCTTGATATTGAGTAAGAACATGTTTTTATGAACCACACAGCTTCCGGTCTTCCTCGACCCGACCGGAGAAAAAGACGTGCTGCAGGCAGTAGAAATACATTGCTTTTAAAATCGTGCTGTGCAACACGAAAAAAAGGGGCAAAGAGTTGTTGAACACGAATCAATAGATTAAAAATCGTGTTGGTGAACACGTAATGCCGTGAGACTGGGTTAGCATATTACATGGCCACATTCTCAACAAAGTAAAGTTATGACTCCCAATATTAATTGAAATGCTTTTATGGATTTAGAAAATGATTTTATTGATTTAAAAAATAGTTGTATTGATTTAAATTGACATGCATCCGCTAAGAAAAATAGTCCGTTGTTACTGTTTGAACTAACGTAGCAACGGCAGGAACTGCTTCGATAGCGTTTTTGAGGAGCTTTTTGATTACAGATTTGAAAACATCGCTACTTGCTTTAAAAGTTGCACAATTCATTATGTCAAACCTTGGAAAGTATCTAGATATCCCTGCCCTAATGCCAAAGTAACTGCACACTGAATATGTGTCGCCGTTTGATGTCTATGTCTGGACCGCTGCCCCGTTACTTCTGCACTGTTTTCTTGTCCCTCTTGTCTTTTTCTTTTCTTCACTGGGGACTCATCAGCCACTAACCATTCCTCCAAATTACTGTGCTCTCCAAATATATTAAAATTAATGTTAAAATCCTAAAAACTAAAGACAATCAGACAGTTTGCTTGCTTTTCAAACTGTTACGGACCACTATTGCGGTAAGCATGTTGTAACTTCCGGTTGTTGTTGTTGTTGTTGTCATCTCCTGGTATCCCGTGTGCCTGTTCTGTTGCTGATAGCTTATTATCTTAACTTAATTGATCGTTTTAAAACTCTTGATCACGGCAACTGCCTGACGTTGTAATCACACGTTACTACAGCTTAAGCACTCACAACTCTCCTTCTCTTAGCGACTGTAACTCCACAGTTGCCTACACTCTTTTCGGGTTTGCTAACGGTAGCTACTTTAGCTTGATAGCTAGCCATGGCTCTTTCCCCACCCTCGGGTGTTATTTCCTGCTCTTCCTGTCTCATGTTTGGTTACTTCCCTACCTCCTTTACTGGTACCGATACATGTGTTAAATGTAGTATAGTTGTTAGGTTGGAGGCGGGAATCATAGCCATAGAAGCCCGGCTCCGCATCTTAGAAAGTAACTCAGCTACAGTAAAGCCCATGTTAGCCAGTGCGGACCGGCACAAGGTAGCTCCTCTTAGCCGTCCCCCGGCAACTCCCGAGCAGCAGGGAGACTGGGTCACTGTTCAGAAGGGGCATAACGCGAAACCCGCAGTTCCCCACCAATCCGTTCACGTATCTAACAGATATTCCCCACTCAGTGAGACACCCGCTGAGAAGCCAACTCTGGTTATTGGTAGCTCTATTATGAGACACGTGAATTTAGAGACTGAAGCCTCCACAGTCACATGCATTCCGGGGGCCAGAGCGGGCGAGGTTGAGGCGCATCTTAAACTGCTGGCTAAAAATAAACGTAAATACAGTAGGATTGTTATTCACGTCGGTGGTAATGATGTTCGTTTACGCCAATCAGAATGCACCAAACTTAATGTGGAGTCGGTGTGTAGTTATGCTAAAACAATGTCGGACACCGTAATCTTCTCTGGTCCCCTACCCAATCTGATCAATGATGACATGTATAGCCACATGTCATAATTTCAGCGCTGGTTGTCTTGGTGGTGCCCAGCAAACAATGTGGGCTTTGTAAATAATTGGACAGCCTTCTGGGTAAAACCTGGTCTGATTAAGAGAGACGGCATTCATCCTACTTTGGAAGGTGCAGATCTCATTTCGGCAAACATTTCAGGGCTTTGTGGACTAAATCCATGACAAACTGGAGTTGAGACCAGGAGGCGGAGTCGCAGTCTTACACGCTTCTCTGCGCTCTCTCCTAGGCAGTCATCCATAGGAATCCCGAACCCAATAAAATACCCAATATTAACGGTGTGTGTGTCTGCCCAAGGACAATTTAAGGTAAAACCTAATAGAGGTGTCATACATAATAACCTAATAAAAGTAAATGTAACAACTACTACAGTGCAACAAAACAGGAAGATTAAATGTGGTCTCTTAAACATAAGATCTCTAGCATCTAAAGCAATATTGGTAAATTATTTAATATCAGATTATAATATTGATATGCTGTCTCACTGAAACTTGGTTGAGACATGAAGAATATGTCAGCATAAATGAGGCCACTCCACCCAGCCATATCAATACTCATATTGCTCGAGGCACGGGCCGAGGAGGTGAAGTTGCAGCAATCTTTGACTCAAGTTTACTTATCAATACTAAACCAAAATTAAATTATACCTCCTTTGATTCCGTTTTTAGTCTTACGCATCCGACCTGGCAAACTTTGCAGCCAATCTTATTTGTTACAGTGTACCGTGCACCAGGTCCTTATTCAGAATTCTTATCAGAATTCTCTGAGTTTTTATCAACTTTGGTTCTTAAAACAAATAAAGTAATTATCGTAGGTGACTTTAATATTCATGTTGACGATGATAAAAATAGCCTTACTGTTGCATTTAACTCTATATTAGATGATGTTGGTTTCTGTCAGAGTGTAAGTAAACCAACCCACTGCTATAATCACACTCTCGACCTTGTTCTGACTTATGGTATTGAAATTGAGCAACTATTAGTCGAACCGCATAATCCTGCTTTATCCGACCATTTCTTAGTAACTTTTGAAGTACTGTTACTAGACTACAAAGCATTAGTCAAAAGCTCTTGCAGCAGAAACCTATCTGTTAGTGCTATAGCCAAATTTAAGGAAGATATTCCACCAATACTTAACTCGATAGCATGTCTGCATATAAGGGAGGAAACTTATACAAAATGTACACCACCCCAAATTGATCATGTTGTTGATAGTGCTACAGATGCGATGCGAATAAAATTAGACTCTGTTGCTCCTTTGAAAAAGAAGAACATAAAACAACATAGATTAGCTCCATGGCATAATGCCGAGACCCGCAAAATAAATCAAAAGTCTAGACAACTTGAAAGGATATGGCGTTCCACTAAACTTGAAGAATCTTGTTTAATTTGGCATATTACTCTCAATGAATATAAGAAAGCACTGCGTAAAGCGAGAGCAGTCTACTACTCTTCATTAATAGATGAGAATAAGAATAATGCAAGATTTCTTTTCAGCACTGTAGCCAGGCTGACAGAGAGCCACAGCTCCATTGAGCCTTATATTCCCATAGCACTCAGTAGTAATGATTTGATGTGCTTTTTTAACGATAAAATTGTTACTCTTAGAAACAAAATTAATGACCTCTTGCCTTTGACCAGTATAGTGTTATCAACAGCTCCCGGAAACGTAAGTTCTAATATTACACGAGATAGTAAACTAGAATGCTTTTCAGCCATAAACCTTGAACAATTACATTCAATGATTCTCTCTTCTAAACCATCAACGTGCATGTTAGACCCAATTCCAACTAAGCTGTTGAAGGAAGTTTTTCCATTAATTAGCACTTCTTTATTAAATATTATGAATATGTCTTTATTATCAGGCTATGTTCCACAATCATTCAAAGTAGCAGTGATAAAACCGCTTCTTAAAAAGCACAACCTCGATCCAGAGGTTTTAGCCAACTATAGACCTATTTCTAATCTTCCGTTCCTCTCAAAAATTCTTGAGAAAGCGGTCGCAAAACAGTTGTGTGATTACTTAAAAAACAATGATTTATTTGAAGATTTTCAGTCTGGCTTTAGAACACATCATAGCACAGAGACAGCTCTGGTTAAAGTCACAAATGACATTCTAATAGCCTCAGACAAGGGACTTGTCTCTATTCTGGTTTTGCTCGATCTCAGTGCTGCATTTGATACTATCGAGCATGATATCCTATTGCAAAGACTAGAGCACTTAGTTGGCATACAGGGAACTGCTTTAGGCTGGTTTAGGTCCTATCTATCTGAACTAGTGTTAATTTCGTCAGCTATTTTTTTATTTAGTTTTAGTCTTAGTCCTGTGTTAAATTTTCTTTTTAGTTTTAGTCATATTTAGTCACCTTCATCCTGTTTTTATTTAGTCAAGTTTTAGTCGACTAAAAGTCTGAGCATTTTAGTCTTATTTTAGTCGACTAAAACAGTAAACATTTTAGTCAAGATTTAGTCGACTAAAAGTCTGAGCATTTTAGTCTTATTTCAGATTATATAGAACATTTCAGTCAAACTAGTCTAGCCAAAACCAATAATTTGTCATTTTAGTATATATAAATAAGATAATATCTTGTCCTTATTTGATGAAAAACACAGGTTGAATGATTAAGAATGCCGCTTTGCAGAGAGTATCTGCTCAGGTTGGTGGTGTTTTTACCTGTGTTTTGGCCACATTGCTTCCCTTCTGATAAAACAATGCATTCGCTTTTTTTCTCCGCCTCATTGTAGCGAAAATGGGCCCAAATATCACATATTTTCTTTCTCCCAAGCAGTGGTGGCTTTAGACTTTTTCGTTGTCAGTCATTTTGACGGACAGGATCGTAACATTTCCGTCATAATCCATTATTATCCGTCGAGTGCACAATTTATCAATCACTCGCGCTGACGGGGGGGTATTCGTTTAACGCGAGAGCGACCACTGCTCCCAAGCCCTGTTATGGCCATTTTATTTTCTGTTAAATAAGGTTAGTTAGACCATGAGTTAGACCCGAGTCTTCCTGACAGTTCACAGTGTGCCGCTGCCCAGTGTAATTCAAATCTACCGCCGCGCGCAGCACAGACAGACACAGCTGCTGCCCTGCCGCAGCACCGGAAATGGAACTGCTGGGAGAAAAACTGACTATCAGAGATGTAACGTTATCTTTGATAATATTTCGTCTCCTCATTTTTCGTCAACGAAAGTAAAGAGAGATTTTGGCATAGTTTTTATTTAGTGAACTACATTTTCGTCAACGATATTGCATGATGATTTCGTTACAGTTATCGTTTACTGCCGTCGGTGCCGTCTCGTCATCGTCTCGTTTTCGTCATGGAAAAAAAGGTCGTTGACGAACATATTTCGTCATAGTTTTAGTCAACGAAATTAACACTAATCTGAACGCTCTCAGTTTGTACGTGTTAACGAACAAAGTTAGCCATGGAGTGCCACAGGGCTCGGACCTATTTTGTTCACATTATATATGCTTCCGTTAGGCAATATTATAAGGAATCATTCTGTAAACTTTCATTGTTATGCGGATGATACTCAACTATATTTATCAATCAAGCCTGATGAAATTAATCATCTAAATAAAATTCAAGACTGCCTTAAGGACTTAAAAACGTGGATGACCTTAAACTTTTTGATGTTAAACACGACCAAAACTGAAGTTATTGTACTTGGCTCGGAGAATCTACGAAACAAATTATCTAAAGATATACTAACTATGGATGGCATTAATTTGGCCTCCAGTGAGACTGTAAGGAATCTTGGTGTTATATTTGATCAGGATTTATCCTTTAACGCCCACATAAAATCAATTTCAAGGACCGCCTACTTCCATCTACGTAACATTGCAAAAATCAGGCATATCTTGCCTCAAAACGATGCAGAGAAATTAGTCCATGCATTTGTTACTTCTAGGCTGGATTATTGTAACTCTTTATTATCATATCAGGGAGTACCAAGAAGTCAGTCAAGTCGCTTCAGCTGATTAAAAATGCTGCAGCTCGTGTACTAACCAGAGTTAGGAAAAGGGACCACATTACTCCTGTTCTGGCTGCCTTACACTGGCTCCCTATAGAACACAGGATAGAATTTAAAATTCTTCTTCTCGCCTACAAAGCCCTTAATGGGTAGGCGCCATCTTACCTTAAAGAACTCATTATACCCTACTGTCCTACTAGGGCATTGCATTCCAAGAATGCAGGGTTGTTGGTTGTTCCTAGAGTCTCTAAAAGTACAATGGGAGCCAGAGCCTTTTCTTATCAAGCTCCACATTTGTGGAATCAGCTTCCAGTTTGTGTTCGGGCGGCAGGCACCCTATCCATTTTTAAGAGTGCGCTTAAGACCTTCCTTTTTGATAAAGCTTATAGTTAGGGCTGATTAGATTCAGCCCCTAGTTTTTCTGATATAGGCTTAGTTTGTCGGGGGACATCTTACTTCTTCCTTCTCTCTGTCTATACCTGTGTACTCTCATGTTCCGATTAACCCAGCTTCCCCAAATGTCTTTCTTTTTGGTGTCTATATACGCCGGGATAAACTGCAGTTTGCTTTTCGGCCCAACTGTATACAGTTAAATCGACCGGACTTCTTTCTGAAGATGTGAGCGTCCTTAACAACGGTAAATAAGTCCTTGACAGCGGTCTGTCTGTTCGGTATTAACAATGTGTCACGTGTTCTGAATTGACCAATCAGAATCGAGTATTCAACTAAGCCATGTAATAAATGGTTCTTAATGATTAATAAAGTGTTTACAACTTAATTAATAACCTAATTATTTATGAATTCTTTATAAGGGTAGACTTATTGTTGTACTATGTCAATATTTATAATATATATCGCGGGCAGGTAGCCTACATTGAATTACAAGTAGAAGAAGAAGAAGTAGAGGTAAAAGAAAAAGTAGTAGAAGAAGAAATACGCTAACGCTACAAACAGGCACAACTCTGTTACTCTGTTTTTACCATAGACTTGTTTTTACTGACATCATGTAACATTTTATTTCACCTTGCTTTATGTTATCTAATGCACATTCAAAAACGGGAGCATTTTCCGGAGTTTCAACCGGGTACCGGCCACCGAAGACTTTGCAAGGAAAACGGGGACGTTTTGGTCTGTGGACTGTGTTTACAGCTAAGCACACACGCCAACTACAAGCTCACTTGGGGTTGAGGCTTTTTTACACGTTGCTTGACTGCCTGCCCACATATCTGATCCAAACATAGTAACGTATATTGGGGAAAATAATTATTTAAAGTTATTTAATAATTGTGACATTTATCGTACTTTTTGATGGATGAATGATGCTCAAAGTGAGGGGGCAAAGAATACAACTGAGGGGGCAATGCCCTCTTTTGCCCCCTCGTGGCGCCGGGTCCGCTTGCTACATAAGAATAGATCATATTTGTTAAGTGTTATTATGGGAGAATTAGTATTCTTGTGGTACTACTGCCTTATTAGGCCCATATTGAGCAGAGCATATTAAGACAAAAACTCGTGAACAACAACTTCCTTACTTGCAATAAATTAATTAGAACTAATTATTATTAGGGTTATTGAGGGTTATTGAGGAAAAACTCTCAACTAATGGCCTATTAGTGTGTGTGTATGTGGAAATTCCCCTTCGATTCTATTGGCTCTAACGGTTCAAAAGAGATGTCAATCATCAAAGTCGACCAATGGATTCCAGAGAAACGGCAAATACACCCATTTCCACCCAAATGACCCCAGAGGTGGTTTCTTTTGTGCTAAACCTCTCTAAAAAGATCAAATGTCACTTGTTTTGCATCAACCTTGATACAGGGTACCTATTATATGTTATAGTTTGGATTCCTAAAGCTTTTAGTCTACTATCCAATCATTCAAAGGTGGTTTTCACTATAAGTAATGGTTTATTTTTGGACGGACACTATAATTTAATTTTTTTTTACTACATTCAATCTGAATTGACTTTAAAATAAAACAAATCTATATTGATTCTGACTTTTCTACATCCAACTCACAGGTTTATCATTGCTTTGAGAAAAAATATTATTAACTTAATCCCTTTTAGAAGGGAAGTTATTGTCATTTGTTCTGGGAATGTCATTTTCGAGCCTGAGACCTGAAAAACAGGCTTGGGGCTTAACAGGTTAATAAGTGTTTTATAATGACTAATAAAGAGCCAATATATTGCTAATATGCATGTTAATGAACAACTAGTTGATGGTGAATTTGTGTACCTTAATATGAAGTGTTACCGAAAGCAATTTTAAAATCCGATTGAAAGGCTTAAGGTACTCTCAACGGAAGTAGTGCGATTTTTCTCACAATTACATGTTAAAGGTCCCATGTCTTGGCCATTTCTACTGATCATAATTCCATTGTTGAGGTCTACTAGAATAGATTTCCATTGTTCAATGTTCCAAAATCACATTGGCTTCTCATACAGCATCTCTGTATAGTATGTGTATTCACTCTATGGGCTCAGAACAGTCTCATAATACACACATGCACACAAAAGGATTCACACTTGTATTTCCGGATCCACACTTGTGTTTTTCAATGCACACACAAATGTGTTCCGTTTCATATACATGTAAATACAATCAAAATACAGAAAAAAGTTTTACATGTGTATTTTTGATCCTCACATATTTGTTTTCCGTTTAAAACCGCTGCACCTGCAAACACAAACCGCTTCCTGTGCATGGATCGCTGTGCATTCGTGTGTGGGTTTTTTGAGACTCCTCTGACGGTCAGCCGATTCGTACTTGTAATTTTTACAATCTATAGCCAATCAGATGTCTCCTCAATTCTAAGCCAATCACATGAGCGCGCCCCCACGAGGGTATGATTTCTTGCGTTCATGACGTAGCACTTCATGTACGCATTTTGCGCAGTCCGGAGCTGACAGGTCCATGGAGCTTGCCGGCAGGCGCTAATCTCAGGACACCACCACTCTCAGTACATTGCCACTTTCCGAACAGGAAATGCACGCAAATACAAGCCTTTATATTATTAAGGTACAATGCCACTTTCCGAACCATTGATGAATGCTTGTGTACACAAAAACGGCAGGCAAAACCGTTTTAAATTTGTGTTTCCTGTATGGCCAATACAGCTGCTTTATTTATGTCTGTATGAAGTTGTTGTGAGTGTGGAGGGAGCAGCTAAGCTAAGCTAACCTAAGCAGGTTAGCTTAGCCTAATCGATCAGTGCACTACGAAGCCAGTGCTAGACAGTGAACTGTCAACAGGGGGAGCCCCGCCGGTCATTATCGGCCGATATTCACTCTTAATAGTTTGATCGGTGCTCTCTATAAAGGCCGATCAGAAGAGCTGGATCTGATCGATATCGACATAACCGCGAGTGAAATATAACCGGACGCGAGAGAGATCAGATCAGCTGCTGAGTCTGACGGAGACACGCAGCTCTGCATAATCACCTGAAGCTCCGCCCGCTGTTTAGCGAGCTGACCGGACTGCGCAAAATGCGTATATGAAGTGTCATGAACGCAATAAATCATACCTTCGTGGGGGCGCGCTCATGTGATTGGCTTAGAATGAAGGAGACATCTGATTGGCTATAGATAGAAAAAAATACAAGTATGAATTGGCTGACCGTCAGGGGAGTCTCAAAAACCCACACACGAATGCACAGCGATCCGTGCACAGAAAGTGGTTTGTGTTTGCAGGTTCAGAGGTTTTAAACGGAAAACTAATATGTGTGGATCAAAAATACATATGTGAAACTTTTTTCTGTATTTGGATTTTATTTACATGTATATGAAACGGAACACATTTGTGTGTGCATTGAAAAACACAAGTGTGGATCCGGAAACACAAGTGTGAATCCTTTTGCGGATCATGAAATACAAGTGTGAATCCTCCTGTGTGCATGTGTGTATTATGAGACTGTTCTGAGCCCATATCACTCTGTCCTACACCCCTTGTTGGAGCTCCTGCCCCCCCACTCCCTATGAGCCCACTGTGCTCTGATTGGTCAGCTTGCTCTGTTCTGATTAGTCGATTGCTGTAGCGATTTCGGACGGACCCTCACTATTGCGGTAAGCGTGTTGTCACTTCCGGGCTATCCCGTGTGCCTGTTCTGTTGCCGATAGCTTATTATCTTAAAGGAGACCTATCATGCTATATTTAAATGATATAGTGTATGACCATACCTATATAAGGTATATTTATACATTTTATTTTTCAAAATACCAAACAGATCATTTTTAGCCATGCCTCGTTTCGCTCATTTTCCCTCTATTCCAAGCTTGTCTTTGAAAATTCTGAGCAGCAGCTGACCACGCCCCCCTGCAGAAGAGCAGGCATGAGCCGGCGAGTCACGTTACCATGCTTGCTGTGATTACGAGTGTGGAATAAACATGTCATCTCAGAGCAATGCATGTGTTCAAGCATATTATCAATTTGATCCAGAAACTGACCCTGAAGCAGCGGAGGTTTTGGTGGAGGTGCAAAAATCTCGGTTGCAGCTGGACGTTTCTGAATGGTTAGCTGACAAGCTGTTGTCCCTATTTATTTTACTCTGTTACGATGCTTGCTCCTTATTCCGTTCATATTTTGGCTAATTAGCAAGAATGCAATGTGTACAGTTTGTAACGCAAAAACAGCGATATATATATTTATAAAGGGAGACATTCATATGTTCAGCATATATACAATGGCCTCATTGCGTTTATTAATAGTTTACAGTCCTTTTCTTCCAACATCGTACAACAACCGTTGGAAAGTTCAATAACTTAGGGTGATAAAAAGTATAACTCAATGTGTGTAGTTTCATGTGTTTTTAAAAGCTCAGTTATTGACTTCTTTGTGCAAATTGCACCACGATGCCTTCTGAACCGGAGAATGTGTGCTGCATGGAGATACCACAGGTACCATTTTTGATAGCTTCACTAAGTTGTCTGTTTAGAGAATACATTTTTCACATGTCATTCAATATATGTTTATCACACTAGGTGTCAAGACGGATGCAGTAACTTGAGGACTCTGTAACCTGTATGGTGGACCATCCTGGATTGGAGCCTGTGTGCCTAAATATGTTCTCCCTGCAGAATGCGTTGACTATTTACAGAGCTGAACATGGTGGACTACAGTTGAGGCAAATAGAGCAGTGAGTGGTTTGTTTGTTTTGACTGAAATTGTAAAACGAATGCTAATATTGTTCATGGAAATAAATACTGGTGTATATGGCTTTATGCAATCTTTCATTCTGTCATTGTACATGTACTATTATATTATATACTACACAGCAATGGCATAACACACCCATGTGTACGACAAAAAAAGTCCACACACAACCTTATGCTTTTGAAATCAGAATATTCTTTACCCATCCAAACATGAATAATCACGACACATTTGATATCAACTCAGAACTTTATTGTCAAAATCAACGGTTCTTTGAACCCATACAAAAAAACTAAATGTAGCCTACTTGTATTTTGTATAAATGACACTAAATATTTTTACAGAAGCTTTGTGAGCTGGTGCTGGGGCTTCCTTGGACGCAGGATCAGAGTGGTGTTTCCGGTCTGCGTTGTCCTCAGGATACGCAGGGAGTTTCCTGATGCGTGAAATGTCGATGTTGGGTTCAGACAGCAGCCAAATTGAACCCGGCGATGACCTCCTCCCCGTCAGGTCGCTCATGATGGTGCAGGGTCCACAAAGACTTGGTCGAAGATGAGGTCCATCAAGTTGGCCACGTAGCCTGTGCAATGTTAAAAAAAAAGCACAACAAAAAATGTGGTTTAGATTAGTATATGCATGTAAAAAACTGAAAGTTCTTTCTAATTTTTTTATTTTATATTTGTAAATAGTTGTATAATAAATATTTTAAACACTTACGGAATGTGGGGTCAGTCTTTACTGGTTTTGCTCTGCATTCTCCTTTCCTGGCCTTTGGGAACTGCAGTTTATACAGAGGGTTACCAGTGGATGTAGTGGCTTGTGCACGCTCAGCGTTTTCATTGTAGTGCAGGGCTGCCAGGTAGTCTTTCATTTCCGCCATGATAAAAAAAAATGTAAATAATAGGAAAGGATGTACAAATTGTCACTAATTAGTAAGTATGTGAGGTGCTGGCCTGTAAAGAAGAACACATAGTTAGAACAAAATCATCTCAACTTAGTATTCAGGATGAGAAAATACTATTTGGATAAATATAGTCTGAAATCCCAAAAGATGGGGCTAAAACTCTCTATTTAGCAAAGCTCTTTGCTTAGCCTTTTCCAATCTGAGTTAGTTTTGAACCGTAACGTGCATGCTGTGTTTCTGACTCAATACAGGTGATGTGTTGGAGAGGGGCTGAGCTCAGTAGACTGACTGTAATGAGTGCTAGCCACTAATTAGCCTGTTGCTAGAGGTAAGGCCTTGTCAACAACAACAGACCAACGGGGCTTTAGCTCAGTTTTACTCGTGGTGTGTGTCCCCCCTCGCATACATACACACAGTGTTGTATCCTAACACACCCCCATTTATATTCATGGGCGCAAACAACTAAACACACAAAAGCTTTTACATATAACGCTGCAAAAAACGGCATGTCTCATTAGCGTAGCGTAGCTTAGCTTACAGATCGATGATATCTGATCGTTCTTACAGACTACAATCACAAAAGCTTTTACATATAACGCTGGAAAAAACGGCACTTACCTACAGAAGATTACGTTTGTTATTATAACTTACTCAATATGATTTTAGAGGATACAAAACACTAATACATAGGAGAATAAATACTTATCGGCTAGGGCGTGGCTTTACAGCCTTCACACAGATCGCCTTTACGGCAGTATATCTGAACATGTTAGCAAATTCCTGATAATTAAAATAAAAGACAAAGCAAAGACTGCGGAGCGTACAAAATAAAATGCTACAAAAACATATAAACACCTAACCGATTACTATTTGGGTTTGAGGTGACATTGATACGGCGAAGCTACATGCTACATATACAAGCTAGAGATAGCTTTATCAGGAAAAACACCGCTAAATAAAAACTTACAGCTTCAAAATTGGATGTGTCCTCACTGGCCTGGTCCCGGATGGTTGGTATTGATCCCGGGTTTAGCATTAGTTTGGAGGCATATCCGTGTTGGACTTGAGAGAAGTTCATAAACATGTCCGTGGTCAAATGTTTGGAACACACAAACAGAAATCTGCCGGGGTCTTCTGGCACATGTCCCTTGAAAATGAAGTCTAGCCACAGATTATTTTCTTTTTCCACTGATGGCATTGCATGCAGTCCCCTGTCCCGAGTCTTGCAGCTAACAACAGCACAACGTTTAACTGGCTTAGACATCCTGGCAAGAGCAGGCAAAAATACAGATGTCACTGGGGTTGATTATTTAGCCTGCCGATAGCCTATATGCGAATGAGAGGTTTGGCAATGCACGTGGCCTTGGCTCATTCCCATGATAGGTGGAGAGTTGACCAATAAACGGAGCACCTCTTTGTGACGTAGAAAAGTGTTGAAATCTGGATCCGTTTTTTTCAGATCCGTTGCAGCCCCTTTTTTAGAGATTTGGCAAAGGAGGAAAATAGAGAGGGTTGTGTTTTCTGACACTTGGTGAGTTCCCTGGAACACCGGGGACACATATTCATGTATAAAGGACGTACAAAGGTGCATTTTGCATGATAGGTCCCCTTTAACTTAATCGATCGTTTTAAAACTCTTGATCACGGCAGCTACCTGACGTTATAATCACACGTTACTACAGCTTAAGCACTCACAACTCTCCTTCTCTTAGCGACTATAACTCCACAGTTGCTTACACTTCTTTCGGTTTTGCTGACGGTAGCTACTTTAGCTTGATAGCTAACAATGGCTACTTCCCCACCCTCGGGTGCCATTTCCTACTCTATCCGTCTTATGTTTGGTTATTTCCCTTCCTCCTTTACTGGTACCAATAGGCCTGCGTGTGTTAAATATAGTACAGTTGCTAGGTTGGAGGCTGGAATCATAGCCATAGAAGCCCGGCTCCGAATTTTAGAAAGTAACTCGGCTACATTACAACTAATGCTGTCAAAATTATCGCGTTAACGGCGGTAATTACTTTTTTGAATTAATTGCGTTAAAATATTTAACGCATTTAACGCGTGTGCAGAATGGCCCGCCCCATACATCCCACCAGTGGCAGCGCCAGGGTATGGCTGGGGCTGGGGTAGGCTACACCCATACCAAGAAATGGCTTAGCCACACCATGAACAATGATGTTAAAGTCTGCCAACTCGCGCAGAGTAAATTGCACAGACAGCAGTTAGTAAGATTGATTTCAGTAGCCACTTGTCTGGAAATCTCGAAGACCAGAAACGGTTTTGAAAACTTTTGTCACGTAGTGATCGTCTTCCCAATAGAACATCTTTGATAATGTCTTCTGGCCAATCAGAATCAAGATAACGGCGTGGTGTTGTTGCAGGAACTCCCGACGGAGAATACTTTTGCTGTAGTACAGGGGTGCACATAACTGGTACGCAGGTTATGTGCGTAATCTGAAATGCGTACCGTCACTTGTATCACAAAGCGCATTTGTGTACCGACGTACTTGTGAAGCTTTTCCAGAAGGCGGTTAGATCACCGGACGACAGAGTCGGTCTCCGTGTGCACAGACAGGGCTGCTGTTAACGTTGGTCTGTACAACGGAATTGTGCCAAAACTACGTCAACCGGCTGCGGAGGGAGACTCCCCCCTTCACTGGAGAACTGCGCTAAAACAGCTGATCACAACGTTCACACTCTGTGGTCACGAAGTACTCCACTAGCCCTGTCGACTTTCCTGAAGTACTCCAACGTTGATAGAAATCAACACGTAATGAATTAAGACCCCACGGTTTGATGATTCATAGGTGTGTGGGCTGTCTTTCATTTTGACACGCAGACATTTTTTATAATAAATATAGATACTGTATGTTAAATGGATCCGCCTTCTTGCCTTTATCTTTCCATTCCCACAACAATATACATAATGAAATGGCATATGTTGGACATAGTTCGAATGGTGATTAATCATGATTAATTAATTTTTAAGCTGTGATTAATCTGATTAAAAATGTTAATCGTTTGACAGACCTAATTAAAACCCATGTTAGTCGGTACAGACCGGCAAGAGGTAGCTCGTACTAGCCGTCCCCCAGCAACTCCCGAGGCAGCCAGGAGACTGGGTGACTGCTCAGAAGGGGCATAAAGCGAGACCCGCAGGTCCCCACCAACCTGTTCACTTATCGAACAGATTTTCTCAACTCAGCAAGACACCCGCTGAGAAGCCAACTCTGGTTATTGGTAGCTCTATTCTGAGATTCGTCAATTTAGAGACCAATGCCTCCACAGTCACATGCATTCCGGGGGCCAGAGCGGGTGACGTTGAGGCGCATCTTAACCTGCTGGCTAAGAATAAACATAAATACAGTAAGATTGTAATTCACGTCGGTGGTAATGATGTTCGTTTACGCCAATCAGTATGCACCAAAGTTAATGTGGCGTCGGTGTGTAGTTATGCTAAAACAATGTCGGACACCGTAATTTTCTCTGGTCCCCTCCCCAATCTTATGAATGACGACATGTATAGCCGCATGTCATCATTTCGGCGCTGGTTGTGTTGGTGGTGCCCAGCAAACAATGTGGGCTTCGTAAATAATTGGACAGCCTTCTGGGGAAAACCTGATCTGATTAAGAGAGACGGCATTCATCCTACTTTGGAAGGTGCAGATCACATTTCAGCAAACATTTCAGGGTTTTGTGGACTTAATCCATGACAAACTAGAGTTGAGACCAGGAGGAGCAGTCACAGTTGTACACGCTTCTCTGCGCTCTCTCGAATAAAATACCCAATATTAACGGTGTGTGTGTCTGCCCAAGGACAATTTAAAGTAAAACCTAATAGAGGTGTCACACATAATAACTTAATACAAGTAAATGTAACAACTACTACAGTGCAACAAAACAGGAAGATTAAATGTGGTCTGTTGAACATAAGATCTCTAGCATCTAAAGCAATATTGGTAAATGATTTAATATCAGATTATAATATTGATATATGCTGTATCACTGAAACTTGGTTGAGACATGAAGAATATGTCAGCATAAACGAAGCCACTCCACCCAGCCATATCAATACTCATATTGCTCGAGGCACAGGCCGAGGAGGTGGAGTTGCAGGAATCTTTGACTCAAGTTTACTTATCAATACTAAACCAAAATTAAATTATACCTCCTTTGAAAGCCTTGTTTTTAGTCTTACGCATCCGACCTGGAAAACTTTGCAGCCAATCTTATTTGTTATGTGTACCGTCCGTTCACCAGGTCCTTATTCAGAATTTGTATCAGAATTCTCTGAGTTTTTATCAACTTTGGTTCTTAAAACAGATAAAGTAATTATCGTAGGTGACTTTAATATTCATGTTGACGATGATAAAAATAGCCTGACTGTTGCATTTAACTCTATATTGGTTTCCGTCGGAGTGTAAATAAACCAACCCACTGTTGTAATCACACTCTCGACCTTGTTCTGACTTATGGTATTGAAATTGAGCAACTATTAGTCGAACCGCATAATCCTGCTTTATCCGACCATTTTTTAGTAACTTTTGAAGTACTGTTACTTACGGTGGCCCTAAAGTGCAAGACACCACAGCATTTCACAAAACACAACAGCATTTCACAAAACACAACAGCATTTCAGAAAACGCCACAGCATTTCAGAAAACGCCACAGCATTTCAGAAAACGCCGCAGCATTTCAGAAAACGCCGCAGCATTTCAGAAAACGCCACAGCATTTCAGAAAACGCCACAGCATTTCAGAAAACGCCACAGCATTTCAGAAAACGCTACAGCATTTCAGAAAACGCCACAGCATTTCACAAAACGCCGCAGCATTTCAGAAAACGCCGCAACATTTCAGAAAACACAACAGCATTTCAGAAAACACAACAGCAATGTGTTGGATTAACCTTGAGCAGCGTTTGTATTCCCTTGAACACAACTTTTGATCACAAAATAGCAAAGGTAAGATGTAATTATTGTTATGGTTTTAAAAAACGGATGTTGTTTTCTTGCTCTGTTCTGGTTACTAGCTCAGTGAGTTCTGGCCGTGCAGTGATGAGACCTAGGCCTATGGAATCTGTGAAATCGCAGCTTTCAGATGATATGTCGTTTGTGCAGATAATATGAAGTATAAAAGATCGTTTTTGCTATATGACCGGAATATGCAGGGTGGGCAAGCCTTGCCACTTTGCAGTTTGTTTTAATTTTAATCATATAAGTGAAAACGTTTCCACTAAAGGTTTTTTGTGTGAAATACATCAGAAATAAATAATACAAATATGAAACACAGCCTGAGGTGTGCTCACTGCTGCTCTCTGATTGCTGTGTTGCTTGACCAATGACCCCCGACTTTTGTTTTGTTATCATTACGTGGCTGTGTGTTTAGATGAAAGCCCAGTGGCAATCTGTCCATCTGTTACACTGATTATACAGTAAAGCCAGGGTTGCCAACTCTCACGCATCTGGCGTGTGACACACGCTTTCACTCTCAATCTCACGCTCTCACGCTGCCCAAACTATTCTCACGCCAAAACAAGAATACCGAAGACTAGAAACGGTTTTGAAAACATTTGTCACGTAGTGATCGTCTTCTCAATAGAACATCTTTGATAATGTCTTCTGGCCAATCAGAATCAAGGTAACGGTGTTGTGTTGTTGCAAGAAGTCCCGACGGAGAATACTTTTGCTGTAGTACATCTCTATATACATCGATACAACATTACGTGTTGATAGAAATCAACACATAATGAAATAAGACCCCACGGTTTGATGATTGATAGGTGTGTGGGCTGTCTTTCATTTTGACACACAGAACAATGGGGGCTATCCACCCTTATCCACAATGTAAAGTAATTCACACAGCCTCTTCCCTCTTCTCTCTGTGAGGAGCAGCAGGTTCAGCTTTCAGAACAAAGTAACAAAAAAGGCATTCATTTTTTTAAATATGTTGTGTAGTAATAGATGTATTTATTTTTCTTCTCAAGAGAGTACCAGAATGTGTATTTTATGTTAGTATTTCAAAAAATCTCCTGGGAGAGAATCTCCCCAGACAGGGGTTGGGTTTTCAGCATGTCAACTCTTTCACTTATGGGGAAATTGCAGGATTGGCTCCAGGTCGCCCTTTTTATTTACTACATGACAAATGTGCCTTTTTATTTCATACAGTTCCATTTGGATTGAGGAAATAATCTAAACCTCACGCGTGGCATTTCACTGTCAAGGGGAGCGTGTATGCAATTACATTGCAAATACTGACTTGAGCCCCACCACTGTATGGGTTAGCCCTACCATAGATTACCCAACACAAATACTCCGTGGCCACCACTGCCGCCCCGTATTGCACATGCGCAGATCTAAGATCCAGTGGAAATTATAAAAAGTAAAAGTTTGTAGCTTATTGTTCTACTAGGCCAAAATAGAGTCAAAGAGTATGAGAGTGAGAGTGTGTTAATTAATATATTTGGCAGTTTGGAGTAAGTCTGTAAATTTGTTTGTGTGTGTGTGTTTCATGTATTGGCATCTCACGATAATTAATTTTGTTGGATACATTTTCCCGGAAATTATTGCAATAAACGATAATATTGTCGGCACCGTTGTATGACCATTTTAGACCACTGACATAATGATAATATATAATATTAATTCAAGTACATCCTTTCAAACTGCTAGTCACATCCTCATGTAAATGGCAATTTATCGAGTTCATTTTTATTTATCGTACGATAACTAATTGTTTATCGCGACAGGCCTATGCACACAATAAAACAGTGGGAACAAACATGTGTTTGACTTTCATTAGTGAATGAAACTGTGTGCCCTTTATAGTCTGTGTCCAATATTATGTATTTGTATATATTGTATATATATATCCTATATATATGCTAAGGTCCTGCTACTGACACGATAGCAGTCATTTCGTGCGCATATGTGTAATCAAACCCATGATACCAAAATCTCACTCCAGCCAGGTACCCAAAGTTGGCAACCCTGGTAAAGCCATCGAAAATAATATGATATACAGTACAGTACAAGTAGCCTACTTCTGGGTCTCTGTGTTTCATTCAAGCTCGGCTCTCTGTGTGTGTGGCACGAGCGCATTTTGTGACTGCGCGAGCGGTAACGTGGAATGTTGTTGTTAGCATCTGGTTAGCTAGCTATGCTAACGGATATACAGTAAAGGGCTTTTTCTACACCAAGGTGGAGGAGAGTCCTCTCCTGTCAGACTGAGAGGATCTTATAACGTCAGCTCAGTGAGGTAAGGACTCTCTCAGTATTTAGATAGTTAACTTTAGTGTAGGTTAACTTATCTCAGTGTGTCTCAAACGGTTCGGTCATCATTTATGTAAACAAGTATTTGCGAGGAATAGACTACCTTTATATGATCATATTATAGTTATTAAGAGAATAAATGAAAAATGGGTATGAAATACTATAGGACAGTAACACAAGAATACAGTTTAAAAGGGGAGTGATTAGTAAAATATCCATAAAGAAAAAGTAAATCTGTGTACAGTTCTGTTTCATGAAGCTTAGCGCAAGTTCAATAAGGAAGACCTAACACGAGTCACTTACACGTCACTCGATGGCTCCCTTCCCCCCTCATTAAATATGAGGGCGTCACCCTTCAGCAGCCAATAGCTGCACATGCTAAATTCCTTAAATGCCTGCTCTTCCTCCCTGTCAGTTGTCATTTGCAGATGACCGCAACCCACCTCCACCCCTCTCGCCTCCAGTCTCCTCCAGGACAAAGCTAAACCTTCCTTCTTCAGACCGGTCTCACCTACTCAGCACCACCACCAGTGTCTAGACCCCGGGGATTTCATCGGAGCGGTGCTTTCCATCCTGAATGATTATCCTGCAAACCGGGGCCTAATCGCCAAACACCATTACATTCTCCTGTTGTATTATCATGGCAATCATTTCATTCATATGACGTGTAAACAATAAATATGTAATTCTTACATCACGTCTCTCCGGTTTGAAATATGGATGTTGAGAGATGTAGGCTATCCATAGATCTCTTCATTTTGCTCTCAAAGTGCATCAGATTGATGCATTTAACGTCAATATTTTAAAAATAATCTTCCCGGGGGAGCATGCCCCCAGACCTTCCTAGAGGAGGTGAGGTCCACCCCCACCTAAAACATGTTCACATGGATAGGATACTAAATACATTTGCACACTTTTTATATGGTGGCCTATGTCCATATGTTTCTGTTTTGGTGGTCGTGCCACAACCATGCATGTATGCACAAGTCATAGGTGCGCTATAAAATAGCACTACACCTCTGCAATGTGTGTGAAAGACAACAGACTTTACAGCATGTTATTTTAAATTGAAGTTGCGTTGGTGTTTGTGTGTTGGTTGTTGACATTAGTGTGTGCCCCCCCATTTGATTTGTTCTATTGCCGACCTTGCCTGTGTGTAAGGAGACACACAAAGTGTCAGAAAATACAACCCTCTCTTTTTTCCTCCGTACTCAAATCTCTAAAAACGGGGGTACAACTGTTGTGTTTAAAATGCCAGGAAAGACAGACAACTTCTAAGTTTAACTATTTATTATAAGAGAGCAAAAGATATATATCACTTGGCCAAGGACTCCGTCACGTCATAGAAATCACAGGCAGCAAAGCTGTAATCTGTAACCACTATTTCCGGAAAGAGCCCCGAACTTCATGCGACAATATATTTTATTGCACAGGGCGTTGCCCGTACATTTATGATTGGTCAAGACTAGGTGAAGAGATACCGTGGTTTGGACTTAGTTCCCTTTGGTAGGTGCACAGACTTTGAAAAAAGTCTCTTGGCAACACAATCCTCCCAATCAGCATTCGGCCACCCTGTGGAAGTCCCTGCCTACTCTGTCGCCATCATACGCAATTTGTTTTCGCTAAAGTCTCTACAGAAAATGTGGAGTCTTCATAATGCTGCTTTCTAGCTATGTGTGGGAGCGGGGCTCACCCAAAGCTCAAGGTCGGAGCGATGTCCTGTTCTGACTGCCTCTTTGTATTCTTCCAGTGTCTATACCTGACCTTGCTACTTTAGTATTGCAAGCTAAAAACGTCTATTTATTCCAAAATCACAGCAACATAAAATGAGCACAATAAGCTTATAATGTAATAATAATCCCTGGGCGCCATACATAATGGCAGCCCACTGCTCCTAACACTAGGATGGGTCAAATGCAGAGAAACCGTTTCGTTACATAGTGCCTGTACTACGTAATGACAATAAGTTGAATCTTCTTCTTCAATAAGAATCAGTCTTTCTAATGTTATATAAAAATTTGAGCCGGGACTCGATTAAAAAAATTACTCTAATTAATTAGAATTAATTGGTTATTTTCTCAGACGTGGACTTACTTATCCTGGCCCTGAAACCAGTCATCTGGTTGAGTGTGGGTTGGGTCAGGGTGTGGTTCCTTGCACTCGGAGTCGGGCTAACGTCCACGCTAGCTGCTACATGCTTTGCATTTAGGTGACACTTTAGGCTTGATGTGCTGCGGTGATATGCACATTATTTTTTGCATTATTTGCACACAACCGTGCTCTTATCAACGCTTCCATCCGTCCGTTTTTTTAAAACAAAATGTCCCATCCACGGGGCCAACCAAAGCGGTCTCATCAGCTTGTTCGTTCATGTTTGACTATTGTTCACCGTGGTTTGTTGTTGTTTGAAGTCCCATGCTGAAGTCATGAACGTTAGTTGGTGCTCCAGTATAATCGGTACGCCTGAAACTCATCCAGTAAGAAACGTTCCGCTGTGCAAAAATAAGTGCGATTAAAGTGCGATTAAAATGAGTTAATTTTTTTAACGCGTTAATTTTTGTGTAATTAATTAATCTTAATTAACGCGTTAAAGTCCCGGCCCTAATAAAAATAGACTCCACAAACAGAGCTGATCCAGATTTGCTGCGGTCATGACGACATTACTTAAATATGGGAATTCTTTACACCCACGGCCCTATCAGAAACGTTGCAGTATCAGAAACACTGCGCGACGTGTTTTAGAAGTAATATGGTCTGTGTTTACATTAGCAAGCATCGCTAACACTCAGAGCTAACTTGTACTGAGAGAGTATGTGTAAAGAAGCTGGATATACAAAAGGTACTGTCCTTGTGGTAAACCCGTAAGAGAAAAAACGTTTGAGCTCCATACTGTTTCAGAAATAATCCTTGATGTGGTTTGGAATACAATATGGTGTTTAATCACGGCAGCGTTTAGCTGAGAATGTGGGTAGAAACCTCTCTCTGCACAGAGGAGAGCTCATGCACGCTCCAAAGGGGCGTGGCAAGCAGCAGTTTGGCAATATTTAAAGCCACGGACCCAGAATCCGCACTTTAGTAACAGGGCTGAAATAGAGGGGTATGAGGCATGGCTACAAAGGGTGATCTGTTCGGTATTTTGAGGAAAAAAAATTCTCACAATTCAAACACTATTAAAAATAGTATAATTGGAGACCTTTAAGAAAGGCTTCTACTAATATCTGAGCATTTCTTTTAAATTATTACACGGCTTAGCTGAATACTCGATTCTGATAGTGAATTTGGAGATTCCAGACGTCTGCAATGTTTTGCTAGCAGACCGCAGCTAAGGAGGACGATCTGATTAGGTGACGACAGTATATTATCAGTCCTCCGAAAGAAATCCAGTCAATTTAAGGTCATGGAATGAAAACACACTGGACAACACACACCTTCAGCTCCTCAAGCATATAATATCAGGCTACATCCGTTGTATATTTTATTATGAAGAGCACTATATGGTTTTAGAGAAAGAGCTACTCTTTGTTTGTAGATATCTACTAAAGCCTAAAAATAAACAGTGTATTTTAGGCCTGTTATATTATTGAGTGATATATATTATACACACTGTTCTGCACGGACCCCAGCAGTTGTTCTTACTGTAAGCATCGCGTCACAATTAAAGCAGTTAATAAAATAAAAAAAGGAGCCTAATATCCAGGGGATAGAGTATGCAGAGCTGTCATTGGTTGAGATAAGTCCAGCCGTGGGTCAAGCCTCTTTTAAACATCACTGTTGCCGGAAATAGATCCCCGAGGATACATCAGTGTATGTATCCTCGGTTATAGCTCCTCCAGAGAGCCTCCTCGATGCTCGGTCCTCGATGTGCATTTAGATAAATGAGATGTCCTTCAACATGGCGCGCTGACATCGATTTCCAGGTCACTACCGGAGGACCGAGGAGGAGAGAAGTAGAGGTGGTGAGGAGGCAGGAATGTTACAATTGCCCATAAGAAGACAGAGAGGAACTGAAGGGAAGAGCAGAAGAAGACAGTCAGGAAGTAAACACTGAAGGGAAGAGCAGAAGAAGAGAGGGGGTGTTTCTCAATGTCGAGGACGCTTCCTAGGACATGTCCCTCCGAGTCAGGTCTTTCAGAGGCTAGGCAAGAATCCTTCCTTTCATTCGGAGAACGAGGAATGGGACAGGCTAGCAAGTGTGCAGGTGTGCTTCATATGAGAGGCCCCGCCTTACATTTTCCGCCAAAGATTTGGGAAATTGGTCCGTGCGCAAAGCATTGTGGGGATTTTAAGACCGCGGAGGATACACTGGTGCATCCTCGAAATTTCCCGCAATGAAGGATTCAGTCCTCGGTAGAATTCCAAGGATCCTGGACATTGGAACAGTCCTTCGGCGGGGTTCGATGACGTACTGTAGCATCCTTGAAATAGTGGCTCTGGAGGAGCCTTCCTCGACATTGAGAAACACCCAGGAAGTAAACACTGAAGGGAACAGCAGGAGAAGACAGACAGGAAGTAAACACTAAAAGGAACACCACGGTATGGGCTCTGGCAGTGTTTAAGGACTGGTTAATAGAAAAGGAAATGTGAACAGACTTGGACAGTTACAGAAAACTCCATCAGTGCACCACCATTTTAAGTGTCATCACAGTTACAGCCGTTGGTATCATTTAGAGTCAAATCCGGTTTTTTTGGTACTGTATCTAACCATGTAATAATTAATAACTGCCTTGCTGCACATTATCCCTTACATCATCTCTGAAATGTATGGTCAGAGGTCAGAGCCGGGGCAGTAGAGGTGAAACACTAATGAGATGTTGGCCCGCCATGAGGCTGTATGGAGTTCAGCATTTCTAAATGAGTGTGGCCTCAGGTGAAGAGTGTGATGGAGCAGCTGGCTTTCTTTTGGGACCTTCAGCGCCGCTGGAAATCCAGACGGTATGCCCCTGATGCATGTCTCAGGCCACAGACACTTCTGAGAAAGTCGAGCAGATTTATTCCCCTCCCCTGCTGTGCATCATGTTTGTGTGTGTCAGTCTGTATGTGTGCTTGAGCGCGAGTAAAAATAGATGGATGTATTTTTTGTGGAAGCATATGCTTCCAGTGTAGGCATATGGTGTTCTTTAGGATGAGGCTTGCATCTGTAAGCTTCAAAGTTGACTGAATAAAAACTTCTGAGGAGATTCTTACAAATATATATTGGCCATTAAATGTATATATTGCACTTGTACGAGCCTGTTTTTCAGGTCTCAGGTCTCGGGCTCGAAAATGACATTCCCAGAACAAATGAATATAACTTCACTTCTAAACGTTTTTTCTCAAAGCAATGATAAACCTGTGAGTTGGATGTAGAAAAGTCAGAATCAATATAAATGTTTTTATTTTAAAGTAAATTCAGATTGAAGTAAAAAAATGTAAATTATAGTGTCCGTCCGGAAAAAAACATTACTTATAGTGAAAACCACCCTTGAATGATGGGATAGTAGACTAAAAGCTTTAGGAATCCAAACTATAACATATAATAAGTACCCTGTATCAAGATTGATGCAAAACAAGTGACATTTGACCTTTTTAGAGAGATTTAGAAGAAGAAAAAACCCATTTGGGTGTATTTGCTGTTTCTCTGGAACCCATTGGTCGATGTTGGTGATTGACATCTCTTTTGAACCGTTAGAGCCAATAGAATCGAAGGGGAAGTTCCACATACACACACACGTTACCATTGAGGAGTGAGAGTGACGCGCACGCAGTCGAAAGCTATGTTACGCTCTGACAACTGAAACCTAGGCTCAAACTAGTAAAGATGAAGATGGATTATCACATCAGTAATCATTTCAAAGTGACACAGACACATTGGATTAACCATTGGATTAACCTTCAGCAGCGTTTTTATCGTTTTGATGCCATTGAACACAACTTTTGATCAGAAACAGCAAAAGGTAAGACAAATTGGCCGTGTTTGCTCCGTAAATCTCTGTGTTGTGATATCTGTGTTTGCTTCCCCTGTCGAGAGTTCTGATCGTTCAGTAATGATACTTGTACGATATCAGTGCTGCGTTTGACACTGTTGACCACAGCATATTACTAGACCGACTGGAAAACTGGGTAGGACTTTCGGAAACAGTTCTAAATTGGTTTAAATCCTACTTAAAGGATAGAAACAACTTTGTTTCTATAGGTAAATACACATCTGAGTTGACAAATATGACATGTGGGGTTCCTCAAGGCTCCATCTTGGGGCCTCTTCTCTTTAACATCTACATGCTACCACTGGCTCAGATAATGAAGAACAACAAAATAAGTTACCATAGCTATGCAGATGACACACAAATGTACGTAACAATTTCACCAGGAGACTATGCTCCAATTCAAACACTGAGTAAGTGCATTGAACAAATCAATGACTGGATGTGTCAGAACTTTCTCCAATTAAACAAAGATAAAACTGAGGTAATGGTTTTTGGAGCCAAGTCAGAATGTATAAAAGTTAGCGCTGAGCTTCAGCCTGCAATGTTCAAAACAACAGATAAAGCCAGAAATCTAGGTGTAGTCATGGACTCTGTCACATTAAAACAGTTACTAAATAAGCCTACTATCACCTAAAGAATATATCTAGGATTAAAAGACTAATGTCACAGCAGGATTTGGAAAAACTTGTCCATGCCTTTATCTTCAGTAGACTCGACTACTGCAATGGTGTCTTCACAGGTCTCACTAAAAAATCTATTAGAAAGCTGCAGCTGATTCAGAACGCCGCTGCTCGAGTCCTCACTAACACTAAGAAAGTGGATCACATCACTCCTGTTCTGAAGTCTTTACACTGGCTTCCTGTGTGTCAAAGAATATATTTCAAAATATTGCTGCTGGTTTATAAAGCACTGAATGGTTTAGGCCCAAAATACATTACTGACCTCCTGCTAAACTATGAACCATCCAGATCTCTCAGGTCTTCAGGGACTGGTCAGCTTTCTGTCCCCAGAGTCAGAACTAAACATGGTAAAGCAGCGTTCAGTTATTATGCTCCAAATATCTGGAACAAACTCCCAGAAACCTGCAGGTCCGCTGCAACTCTTACTACTTTTAAATCCAGGCTGAAGACTTTTCTTTTTGTCGCTGCTTTTAATTGAACTATTTATATCTTAAACTGCACTGTAACTTTTATCCATGTACTTTTTCTTGTAATGTTTAATTGAACTATTCATATTTTAGACTGCACTGTAACTTTTATCCATGTATTTTTCCTTAATGTTTATTTTATTAGCTTTTCTTTTTTAATGCTTAATGTCTTTAATTTTTTTTTGTAAAGCACTTTGAATTGCCTTGCGTTGAAAAGTGCTATATAAATAAACTTGCCTTGCCTTGCCTTGCCTTGTACTTCTGGAATCTGTGGAATCTCAGTTTGCTAGTCGATATCTTGTTTGTGCAGATCCGATGTGTAATAAGGGTATTTATACCTAGAGTGCTGTGCTAAGTGCGTTAGCATTTTTTCGCTCAGGGCTTCTTGTGAGACTTGTGTTTTGTTTCCGTAAAAATGGTTCGTATCGTCAGTTAGCTGAGTTTCTTCCCGTTAATAGGTTTTTAAATGTTAAGAAGCCCTGAGACAGTTTCGTGAAAAAAACCCCGCAGGGGGCCTCCAGGTTAAGTATTTATTTTTCTGACGACTTTTTACTTTTACTCCCTACATTTTAACACAAATATCTGTACTTTCTATTTCTTACATTTTCAAAAGAGGCTTGTTACTTTCGTTTTAATGCATGTGCGTAGAATTTTTATTTTGCATCATTGCCAATCCAAGTGGATAGGACAATAACACGTAGAGAAGACGAGCCATGGTGTGCAGATCATGCACGGCAGACAAAAACAACGTAAAAGACGTATGACGAAACAGCTAGGCAGAGACATTAAGGGAGAAATGTCTAACGGCATAATGTCCATGAGTAACGCTAGTACATTCAGCGACGTTACTGAAAATGAAGATAACATCGAGGAGGCGATTCATCAGACCACCATTAAGACATCCCGCATCCATGGCCTTACTTGAGGGAGATGTTTGAAGTTGTGGGCGCAAAATGATTCGTGGCGAATGCACTATAATCATTTTTTATTTGTTTAGGCCTATATTAAGGCAAAGTAACTCATCTACAATGTTGGAGAGAGCAAATACAGGTGCTTTGTTTTTGTTGTTCACGCTGAATACATTCAGAATGGCAGTAATACAAGTTGAAATTAAGCTCCTTTTCACTTATATTCATATTATATTAATATGATGTAAGGTTTAGTTAACTTTGCACAAAAACAGCCAGTTTAAATGTTACTTTTTACTGTGAGTACATTTCAGAGACTGTACTTTTGTACTTTTACTTAAGTAAAAAGTGGAACCAAAGTCTTTTTTACATAAGAATCTGTACTTCTACTTAAGTAAAGAGAGTGTGTACTTTTGCCACCTCTGATTATGATACAAATCTGATTACATTTGCTTAATAAAATACATGGAATATGAACAAAGCACATTATGTACTTTGGCCGCAGATGCATAACAATTTTAGCATGAAATAGGCCAATATTACAACATTTGTGTGGATCTCTAAAATGGTTCAGTTACAAAAAGTACTTAAACATATCAGATTTCCCCAAAAAGTATTTTATTTGTATATTATTGGTTTAAATCTGACTTTTGGATGAGTCTTTTGCCATCTTTCATTTTACCTAATCAGTATGATGTCTAATACAGTGAAGAAGTAGCACCATTGAAACATAATTTGACTAACTCTCCAATAAAACCCTAAGAATGAATTAAAAAAAAGGCTTTAAGGGTTATATCACACCCTTGATACTACTTAAAACGCACCTGGGAAATAGTTGGAGCATTGATAATCCAAGGTCACAAGCTTTCCATTCCTCTTAGGAGGCGTGCTTCAAACTTGAGATCAAACACAAACCACAATGTGGAAGGCAGCAGAAACAGACCAGAATTGAGTCAAGTCTCAGCTGTTTGCCTGAAGACTCGAGAAGGCCAGGGAGATGTTGATCTGTCTGGGCTGAGAAAAACCATGTGTCACCTCAAAAACACATCCCTCCTCCCCCTTCATCCCACTGAGGCCACATGGGGACCAGGCAGACATGATGTTTTTCACTTCCTTCCTCTGTATTACACAACCTGACCCACTTTGTGCTGGTCATACAGAAAAGAAAAGGTCATACTGGCATCTGGTTGTGTGCAGGATGAAGTTTCTAAAAGAAAACTTCCAACGCATGAAAGCAAACATCTGTCAAATATCTGGAAGATTTGCAGAAAATCCCCTGAAATGTTGCCTGAATTATGAATAATTGAATCATTTAAAAACAATTATATGATTATGGCCCTTTATCAAATGGAATCAACTTTAAGCCAAAATGTAAAAATATCTGAAACATCGTATTATGCACACTGCTTAATGAATGTGAATTTGACAATGACAGTTAATGTCAAATCTCAGCAGGTTCAGGAGTCCAAGCAGATAAACCAGCAGGGGACAGCCAGAAGATCGGTCAGGGCCAGGCAGAAGATTTGGTAAACAGGTAGGTTGACGTCATCGGATGGAAATCTCGCAGTGAGTGTCTTCTTCTATGGTTTTGCAGCTTGTATCCATGTTGTTGCACTAATGCCATTTTACTCTGCTAGTTATTCATCAATCCAGTTCTTTGGAGATAGCCAACCAAACATCCCCTTTCTGAGCAATTTTTCCCATAATCCAGTATGTATTTCTTTAGTCACCCCTAGCCTCAATTTCTTCCTCCCCACATATATCAAACAGTCAGCTGTTTGCCCAGGATTTTGAGTCTTCCATTTAAATTACTTAGCCCTATCCTAAGGTTCAAAACCACCTCCTCTCTCACTGTTCCTCCCCTTCTTCTCCTAATGCTCACCCTTTCCTGTTTGGAATAGAGTTTTCTTCCTTTGTCTACCTGTGAGGGCTTCAAGCCTCACAAACAAACACACATGCTAAAGGGTATGCTTTTTGTTTTACATCAGACAGACACATTTATTTGAAACAGCTTTACTTTGCTAGATTGAGTGCACGCAATCTTGTTTAAAATATCTATTGTTAATTGGGTTGTGTGTAATCCTATTGTCAGTGTCTTGCAGCTCATCTTGCTCCTGGCAAATGGCTGAGCTGATGAAAACCACCTGCCTTTATAGATGTGTCAGCTAATTGGACTACACCATTCCTCTCACACCCTGAGGGTGTGTTTAAAGAGGCCACTCCATTTAAGCCACCCTGTTGCTGTTTGTCTGCTCATTAACCTGCCTGTGAGTGTTTTCAGCTGTGTGTGATTATGTAAATGAGCTGTGTGGTTTCCCCAACGTCATTGGCTGTCATCTCCTGGTTCACTTCCGAGGACACTGATTGGAGCACGCCGGGCCGACGTTCTCAAGTGCTGTGTTTAATTTATTTTAAAGTAGGCCTGTGTATTATTTGTAATTCTCCTTATAAGAGTTCTTTGTTTCTTATTAGAGGTTAACAGTTTTATATCATGTAATAAATAGCCTAATAAATGCAAAAAAAAACTGTAGTTTTTGTCTGATATAACAATAAAAAACTATGAAATATGTTTTGCGGCTCCAGACAAAAAATGTTTTTGGAAAAAGGAGCAAAATGGCTCTTTTGGTCAAAAAGGTTGCAGACCTCTGCCCTAGCCTAATAGGGAACGTAACACGTGGGGGATCGTCTGGGATATTTAAATACTTTCCTGGGGTTATAGGTGGTTTTGTACAGCTAAAAACTATTTGGTAAGGTGTGCAGTTTTAGCTGAGTATGGCAACTTTTGATCTGGAGTCGTTTTTGGTCTGTCCTTCTCATGAGCAGTTAGTTCAGTGTCGTAGAGACGACTTATGTGAGATCGCGCAACATTTCAGTCTCGCAGTGACTTAAGCAAACCTTAAAAAAAGAGTTAAAGGCTCTGGTGGTGGATGAGTTGGTGGAAAAGGGTTTTCTGGTGTTGCCTGTTCAAGCTGAGCTCACTGTGCCTAATGTCCTTGCTAAGGGAGAGGGTAGTGAGAGCAAGGGGAGCGAGCAGTGTAAAGCACCGTCCGCGCCGCCTCGCTATAGTCCACCGTCTCCTGGTAGTCTAGATTCCCGGGAAGGGAGTGGACTCAAGGTCCGTCTCGCCCGGCTCCAGTTGGAAGCCAAGGACAGGCAGCGTCAGTGGGAAGCTAACGACAGGGAGAAAGCCAGGCAGTTACAGCTGGAGCTACGAAAGTTGGAAATGGACAAGGAAGTCAGAAAGTTGGAAATTGGAAGTGCGGATACGTCAGCTGGAGCTAGACTCCGAGCTGCGCGCCTGCCTTCAACGTAGGGAAAAATATTGCATTAGTGCCGGTTTTCCGTGAGACTGAAGTGGATGCATATTTTGGTGCGTTTGAACGTATTGCAGCGGCACTACCCCTGCGAGATGGAGGTCATGACTTTATGAGCTGTTCATGAGCACTCATGAAACATTCATGAACAACTCATTATATGTTCACTTGTCATGTTCATGAACCAAAATTCTTAAAATGCTCATGAACCATTTTAAAGAGCAGTTCATGAAATGTTTATGAACATTGTTCATTCATATAAAGTTCCTGTTTTGCTCATGACAGACTTTTATGAGCAATTTATGAACTTTTCATGATCCAGCCAATCACAACATTATAATTAAATCCCCAAAAAGTGTGCATGAGTATTTCATGAACTTTTCATGACTGAGCATTTCATGAATTTTGGATGATTGTGGCAAGTTCAGAATATTTTGGAATATTCATGAGCATTTTATGAACTTTTGATGATCAGTGTGATGTTTTTAAAGACCTCTTGAATATTCATCTACTATTTGAACATTTCTTTCTTTTTTAAAATGTTTAATCTTAAAACAAAACAATAGTGAATTTGAAACTGAACATTATCTGTATTTATTTTGGTGACATTCATATCATTTTATGGTTTATCTGTACTGTTTGAGAAGCAGTACGAGTAAGTAGCGCCAAGGTGGAACCTTTGGCAGGTGAGCGGTGACATCTGGGTTACCTTAAGGGGGACACTTCCGCCCCCTTCTCAGAAGCAATCCAGACGATCAACCGGATCCTGTGTATAATTATTGCTGCTCCACTTTTCTGTTTTCTACAGGTCAGTACATAATGAAAATGATCGATGTTAACTTGTGTGAATTAGATATAATGTTGGAGATGTTTAGGAGAGTGTGTCAGAAGGTTTTGAGCATGTTTGACATAGTAACGGTATTTTAAAAATACTAAACTGTCGGCAACAATAGATGCCATTTTCGCGGGCTTCAGCCGCACCTGGGTAAATGTGACCTGAGCGAAGGCTCGCAGGCAGGTTAGCTGCTGCGCACGGGTAATATGTTTAGTTTACCTGAGTGCAGTCTTGCAGGCACATTGCCTTGGTTTTTGTTTATTAACATTGACAGTGTATTTTTGTGATCTCCATAATATGTTATATTTGGTAAAGATAGATATATTGATAGAAAGTATTATTTGATAGTGTTATGTGTTTATAGATAACAACCTGTCCTTCACTGCAAACATAGCTGCTACAACCCGCTGCTGCAGATACACGCTTTACAACATCAGAAGGATGCGTCCCCAGCTGACCCAGAAAGCGACGCAGGTTCTGGTCCAGGCTCTCATCATCTCACGCCTAAACTACTGCAACTCCCTCCTGGCTGGTCTACCTGCATGTGCCATCCGACCTGCAGCTCATCCAGAATGCAGCGGCTCGTCTGGTCTTCAACCTTCCTAAATGTTCCCACACCACGCCGCTCCTCCGCTCCCTCCACTGGCTTCCGGTAACTGCTAGAATCCACTTCAAGACAATGGTACTTGCGTACCATGCTGCGAATGGATCTGGCCCTTCCTACATCCAGGACATGGTTAATCGTACACCCCAGCACGTGCACTCCGCTCTGCATCAACCAAACGGCTCGCTGCACCCTCGCTGCGAAGGGGACCCAAGTTCCCATCAGCAAAAACACGTGAGTTTGCTATCCTGGCTCCAAAATGGTGGAATGAGCTCCCCATTGACATCAGGACAGCAGATAGCTTACACACCTTCCGGCGCAAACTGAAAACTCATCTCTCGACTCCACTTCGAGCAATAGAACTATTAACAAAGCACTTATGGACTGGCTTACCTAAAGCCAGTTGAGTAGCACTTGAAATGTTTTTGCTCTATGAAACCTGATGTACTTATATGATTCTGTTTTCTTCAAGTTTGTATTTTGTTGGTCGAACGCACTTATTGTAAGTCGCTTTGGATAAAAGCGTCAGCTAAATGCAATGTAATGTAATAATTTATATTGACTATGTTGAATTTCTCCTTGAGATACAGTAATTGACTGACAGACAGATAACTTAAATGGAGAAATGTGATGTTTGTAAAGTTCAGCTATTTGAATGTAACTGTGTAAGAAGCATTCCAGACGATCAACTGGATCCTGTGTATAATTATTGCTGCTGCACTTTTCTGTTTTCTACAGAAATCATTTGTTGTTGCTGTGGTACCCAAGCTTTTGGGACCCGTAACAAAAAATGTTGTGTAGCTGAGTGTCAAGAACTGCTTCAAATAGTGATAGGATTAATTGTAGTGCTCCACCTGTATACATGTATGTTTGTTTGTTAATTTGAGTAAAGTTCCATTGTGATTGACATAATTGTTGTTTTCTATGGTTGCCAATTGACCCACAGTCAGTGGTTCATGAACAGTTCATGTACATGAACAGTTCATAGCCAGCCATTGAATTATATTCAGTGACTGGGTATGAACTGTTCATGAACGGTTCATGAAGTTGTTATGAACAGTTCTTGATATGTTCATGAACAATTCTTGAAATGTTCTTGGTTGAATATCCCTACACACTCACTGAAAACTCCATTTCATGAATTGTTCATGAACCTGCCTAAAACCATATTCCATGAATTGTTCATGAACCATTCCAGCACAGGAGTTTCATGAGTAGTTCATGAACTGCCCTAGTGCCATTTAATGTTCATGTCACTTTCATGAACAGTTCATCAACTTTGTTATGAGCTGTTTATGAGCTGTTCATGAATATGGTTCACTAATATTTCATGAACTTTTCATGACAATTTCATGAACAGTTCACTATCATCTCACTGGGGTACGGTGGCCGGCTGAGGCCAGGGCTCTGATGGTAACGTGTAACTTACATGGGAGAGCTCAGGAGGCAGTTGCTGCTCTTTCGCTGGAGGACAGTCTAGATTACGACTTGGTGAAGGGGGCCATACTTAGAGTGTATGAGTTAGTCCCTGAAGCTTACCGGCAAAAGTTTAGACAACATAGGAAGAGTCCTGATCAAACGCACGTAGAGTTCGCTAGGAAAAAGGGAATGTGTTTTGCTAAGTGGATTGCCTCATGTAATGCTACAGATTATTCTTCCTTGAAGGAATTGATCATGTTGGAGGAATTTAAGAAATGTTTGCCTGAGCACATTGGTATGTACGTGAATGAGCAAAAAGTACATTCCCTCTCTGCTGCTGCTGTGTTAGCCGATGAGTATGTGCTGATGCATAAATCTGTGTTTTCCCCGGTCTCTACTGAGAGATCGCACCGTGTATCAGCCGCACCATCGACTGAGCCGTGGAATGTGTCTAACGTAAAAAGAGAGGAGAGAGAATGCTATTACTGTCACCAATCTGGACATGTCATCGCCAACTGCGCAACTCTGAAGCGGAAAGAGCAGCGGCAAAATATGTCTCCACCAAACGGTATTGGTCTGATCGCCCATACCCGTGCACAGGCGAGTAAAAGTGTTCCTAATGTCCCATTATCTGAGCCTGTGATTGTGCCTGTGCTTTCAGATGAAGCTGTGTCCGGGGAGAAGCCAGAAATTGTGGCTCCCCCTCCTCCTCGTGAGGATGTAGTGAGACCAGCGCAACACGCCGGCTCAGACAAGCCTCTAGACTTCTCGACACTCCCGGTAACCCGAGAGCGTCAGTTAGTTTATCGAATCCTGGTGTTGGTGTTAGCGCTACAACATGTTAAGATTCATGTTGGACCCAGCCTTTGGCCAATTGTGGTGTTTAGCTGTTATGATCCCTTCATATTCTGCCCTGGCGTAACCAAGCACAATCAGCGTCTCTTGCAATGGGCTCTGATTGTGCGGGACTACAACAGTAGACACCCGTCCTTAAAGGGCTCAGAGGATGTGGTGACCGATGTTTTGTCCAGGTTGAGTTTATGATGTTAGTGTGTTAAGTTGAGTGTGTAATGGTAAATGGGTGTTATTCGGAGTTCGTTAGTGTGTTTGGTTCACAAAACTGTGGGTTTGTGTCTTAAGGGGGGGGAGTGTTACGGTTGCTGTTTGTCTGCTCATTAACCTGCCTGTGAGTGTTTTCAGCTGTGTGTGATTATGTAAATGAGCGGTGTGGTTGCCCCAACGTCATTGGCTGTCATCTCCTGGTCCACTTCCGAGGACACTGATTGGAGCACGCCGGGCCCGACGTTCTCCAATCCCTGTGCAAGCCCAGCGCACACCTGCTGGAGAGGACTACAAAGCCTGGACTAGAGCACTTAGTTGGCATACAGGGAACTGCTTTAGGCTGGTTTAGGTCCTATCTATCTGAACGCTCTCAGTTTGTACGTGTTAACGATGAATCTTCCACGCAAACCAAAGTTAGCCATGGAGTGCCACAGGGCTCAGTGCTCGGACCTATTTTGTTCACATTATATATGCTTCCGTTAGGCAATATTATAAGGAATCATTCTGTAAACTTTCATTGTTATGCGGATGATACTCAACTATATTTATCAATCAAGCCTGATGAAATTAATCATCTAAATAAAATTCAAGACTGCCTTAAGGACTTAAAAACGTGGATGACCTTAAACTTTTTGATGTTAAACACGACCAAAACTGAAGTTATTGTACTTGGCCCGAAGAATCTACGAAACAAATTATCTAAAGACATACTAACTATGGATGGCATTAATTTGGCCTCCAGTGAGACTGTAAGGAATCTTGGTGTTATATTTGATCAGGATTTATCCTTTAACGCCCACATAAAATCAATTTCAAGGACCGCCTACTTCCATCTACGTAACATTGCAAAAATCAGGCATATCTTGCCTCAAAACGATGCAGAGAAACTAGTCCATGCATTTGTTACTTCTAGGCTGGATTATTGTAACTCTTTATTATCAGGGAGTACCAAGAAGTCAATCAAGTCGCTTCAGCTGATTCAAAATGCTGCGGCTCATGTACTAACCAGAGTTAGGAAAAGGGACCACATTACTCCTGTTCTGGCTGCCTTACACTGGCTCCCTATAGAACACAGGATAGAATTTAAAATTCTTCTTCTCGCCTACAAAGCCCTTAATGGGCAGGCGCCATCTTACCTTAAAGAACTCATTATACCCTACTGTCCTACTAGGGCATTGCGTTCCAAGAATGCAGGGTTGTTGGTTGTTCCTAGAATCTTTAAAAGTACAATGGGAGCCAGAGCCTTTTCTTATCAAGCTCCACATTTGTGGAATCAGCTTCCAGTTTGTGTTCGGGCGGCAGACACCCTATCCGTTTTTAAGAGTGCGCTTAAGACCTTCCTTTTTGATAAAGCTTATAGTTAGGGCTGATTAGATTCAGCCCCTAGTTTTGCTGATATAGGCTTAGTTTGTCGGGGGACATCTTACTTCTTCCTTCTCTCTGTCTATACCCGTGTACACTCATGTTCCGATTAACCCAGCTTCCCCAAATGTCTTTCTTTTTGGTGTCTATATACGCTGGGATCCGGAGTCATGGATGATCCTGCGGTCCTGTGTCCTGGATCGCGAGCGCTGGATCTTGAGTCGTGGCTGTGGTCCTGGATCATAGGTCCTGGATGGATGTCCTCGTGGATTCATCTTCCTATTATACACACATGCATTTCCAAACATTTGGACTACCTATGTTGCAAATGTATTATCTTTTCAATTTACACACGGCATCTATTGCACGTCTGTCCGTCCTGGGAGAGGGATCCCTCCTCTGTTGCTCTCCCTGAGGTTTCTCCCATTTTTCCCTTTAAACTGGGTTTTCTTTGGAAGTTTTTCCTTGTACGATGTGAGGGTCTAAGGACAGAGGGTGTCGTATTGTCATACTGATATTCTGTACACACTGTGAAGACCACTGAGACAAATGTAACATTTGTGATATTGGGCTATATAAATAAACATTGATTGATTGATTGATGGGAACTATCACCACTCTGGAGGCTCTGCTGCGATCAGACGCCTCATACCCTTTGCTCATGTGTCATGGACACTACAGACTGTGTTTGGTGCAACATATGTGTGTAGTGACGAGTGTCAACATATGGACTTAGTGACGAGTGTCGATATATGTGTTCAGTAGGGTTGGGTATCGTTTGAATTTCCACGATTCCGATTCCGATTCTACTTTTCGATTCCGGTTCTTAACGGTTCTCGATTCCGATTCTTTGAGGGGCAGGGTAAAAAAATGATACATGCTTCTTCCACCAAAAAAATTACATTTATTCGAGAAACTTTTACACAGGTTAGTTTAAAGTAATATTCACAGCTATGTAACTTTAACCTGAGCACCACTGAAGCTACAACAGTGCAACAGTCCAACTTTTAAAAACAGTTCTTGTTGAGAAAAACAAGCATATCTGCCTTCTCAGGCATACCGGGAAGAAATGTTTGAAGTAAAATGCTTCAATCTGGTGCACACGCAGAATTACTAGAGACTAGATCTAGGGGGTACAACTCTAAACACCCATATGAAAAAGATCGGTTAATAATTAAATAACAAATAGCCTACATGTAACGCATTTTATTTTTGTTGTTCATTCATATCTTATTTTACTATTTTATTTATGCATATTTTTTTATCTCCAGTTTAAAACGATATGTCTGGTTTACTGTCCTATAGTATACATTGGAATGATTTCAAACCTGTTTTATCCCAATAATTATAAAAGATTGCCTTATGTGTTTACATAAATTGTGATCAAAACGTTTGAGACCCACTGAGATAACTTAGACTAAAGTGAACTATCTAAACACTCAGAGTCCTTTACCTCACTGAGCTGAAGTTATCAGCCTCTCAGTCTGACTGGAGAAGACTCTCCCTCCACATCATTGTAGAAACATCTTCTTCTTCCGTCAGAGCAGCTAGCACCAGATGCTAATAACAACAGCGCCCTCCCTTTCTCCCTAGCTCACTCGCACTTTGGCTGTGTGCTGCGGTTGCCAGATAAGCCAACATCCCGCATTTTCATCACTTGCAGCGCCCATCGTACAGGGCAAATGAAAAGTGTAACCGGGATGAAAAGGGTGTTACATTTACTTAATTATGAATGTTGTTACATCAAGGCCGAAAATTAGGATGAGCACCAACGGTCAAAACATTTTTTTTTTCTCCCAGAGCTGTCAGCTCAGCGCCTCCACAGATCTGGCGCCCTAGGCGAACATTTATAATATCAGTGCGACGGGCCGGCCCTGGTTACACTGTAGGAAATGTAGATACAACGCTACATTTCCCGCCCCGCTGCAGTCATGCAGTAGGCTACGGAGAGCGGCGAGAAACATTTCCTCAGGAATCGAAAAGCGGAACCGAAATTCACATTTCTAAATGATGCCGTTGGAATCGAAATGTTGGAACCGGTTCCGAACCGGAACCGGTTCTCGGTACCCAACCCTAGTGTTCAGTGTCGAGTGACCACTTATGTGCTTAGTGTTGAGTGTGGAAATATGTGTGTAGCGTATAGTGTGCTTAGTTTTCCCTCCTTCAGCTGTATTTTCTTACAGCTTCCTTTATTTAATTGTACCACTTTTAAAGTGAGGTTTTGTTTCATTTTCTATATTAGTATTTATTTCTTCTGTATGCCATTACTCCTTTTTAAGAGTCCTCCCTTAGTTTGGTTATCTGTTAACCTGTGCCCTTTTGGCCCTTTTGTTTGTTTCAGGCTGCCTGCCTGCCATTTTGTTTACCGCTGCTATTATAAATAAATCACTTATTATACCATCTGGTTGTGTTCTTCCCTTTAGTTCCCCTAGCCTAATAGGGAACGTAACACACCCCTTTTAGAGCCTTTTCCCCCTGCACGCAACAATGGACTGGCCAGTAGTGCTATAACTTCCTGCAGTGTGGAGATGAAGGGGGGGTGGTGGCTCTTGGGCTGAGGTGGCAACACTGGACTGTGACTGGACGAGAGATGGCAGAGGGAAGTGACGAGGCAGGAAGTGAGTTAGGAGACATGGACGTAGGAGGCGGAAGTTGTGAAAATGGAAAATGGGATATAGTGAGGAGAAAGAAACGTAAAAAGGGAGGAAATACTCATTCGGATGAGAGCAATAGTGAGGATGAATGGAGAGAAAGAGTAGTCGGAAATAGGCAACAGGAGTTCATGGTGGTTGTGAAACTTGCGCAAGAGGGAGCTTCATTCGGCGTGTGGAACCCTATACGCTTAACTAAATCCATCAGTAAAGACATCGGGGAGGTAATGAGTGCTAAAGTATTGAGGAATGGATCAATGTAGGGATAGAGAGCAACAGGGGAGAGCAATAAAGATGAGTACCGTGGAGGGTAAGAAAGTGGAATGTTCACTGTTCAGTGGTAGAAAGCTAGTCAGGGGAGTTGTGACGGGAATCCCTGTCAGAATATCAGCTGATGATGTGAAAGGGAATATAACAAATGCAAAAATAAGTGATGTCAAACGCATGAAAGCAAACCGCAAAGGGATTAAAGAAGATAGTCTTTCAGGTCTGATCACCTTTGATGAAAAAAGGCTTCTGGAAAAGATACTTATTGGATATATGTTTTATGATGTGAGACCGTATGTTCCACCACCACTAAGATGTTTTAAATGTCAGAGATTTGGACATGTGGCGGCAGTGTGCAAGGGAAAACAAAGGTGTGGCAGATGTTGTGGAGATCATGAATACGGAAAATGTGAAGAAGGGGCAAAGCTGAAATGTTGCAATTGCGGAGGGGAGCATAGTTCAGCGTACCGGGGATGTGAGGTTAGCAAGAAAGCAGAAGAGGTGCAGCGAGTCAGGGTGACACAGGGAGTTAGCTATGCAGAGGCAGCAAAGACAGTTTCAGGAGGAACGCAGGTTAAAATGGGAAACAACAATAAGAGCAAAGAAACAGGAAAAGTCCACAACTGTGTTAAGTTGAAGGAGGACACTCTGATGGTGAGTAAAAGAGAGTTTGTACTGTTTATGGCAGAGATTATCAACTGTTCAGCGCAGTCTTCAAGCCGGAATGAAAGAATCAAAAATAATTGTCAAATCATCTGAAAAGTACCTTGATGTGAAATGGATGCACTGGGAAAATGTGAAAGATATCCTAAATGATGACGTCCAACAACCTCAGACATGGACTGGATCATCCTGATGGTGTTAATTGTACTGCAGTGGAATGCTAGAAGTTTAATTGCAAATGGAGAGTTCAAAAAATATATTGACAACCTGGGAGAGAAACCTAATGTTCTTTGTATTCAGGAAACATGGCTGAAACCACAACTGGATTTTATTGTGAAGGGATATACTCCAGTTAGATGAGATAGGGACTCTGGCAGAGGGGGAGGAGTTGCAACATTCATACAGAGTGGTATAAGTTACAAAGTTCTGCATGTAAGTACAGATCATAAAGCAATAGTTATAAGGGTATGGAATGATAGAGGAACTATAGATATAGTAAACTATTATAATCCATGTGGGAAATTAGATCAAAGTATATTAGAGGATGCTGGGGGTTCACTGCAAGACAAAGTAATATGGTGTGGGGATTTTAACTCACATAGCTCGCTATGGGGAAGCAGTAGCACAGATGCAAATGGTGCAGTTGAGGAATTTATAGATGACCACGGGCTAGTGTGCATTAACACTGGAGAAGGAACACGATATAATTGCACGAAGAATATAGAAACAGTACTCGATCTGACATTTGTATCTAGAGCAATAGCAGGTATAAGTACATGGAATGTGGTAAAGCATACTTCTAGTGGGCAGCGATCATTATCCGGTAATGATTAAAGTTGGGACCAACATAAGGTTTGAAAAGGTAAAGAAAATTCCTAGATGGAAATTGGGAAAGGCTAATTGGGATGCCTTCCAAGTTGTAAGTACGAATAGATGTAAAACACTTCAAGAGGAAAATTATGATGATATAAATAAATTCAATGATGAGCTGGTTAAGGTTATCATTCAGCTAAACAAACAATTCTGGAAATTGCAGGAGTTATGCGCACCAAGAGTGTACCCTGGTGGAATGGTGAATGTAGCAAATCCATTAAAGACAGAAATAAAGCATTCAGGCAACTCAAAAAACTCCATTCTCAGGAAGCTTTGAATCAGTATAAAAGGGCCCAGGCTATAGTGAGGAGAACAATAAGAGCGCAAAAACGCACTTTTTGGAGGCAATATTGCAATAGTATTGGAAGAGAAGTACCAACACATCCTCACTCCCAGGTCGGCCTATGTTGACGTTATGTCAAATCCCCTGCCGGCTTTTTCCAACGCAAGGGGGGGGGGGCCTTAGAGTCCATTTTCAACGCAAGGGGGGGGCCCTTAGCGTCCATTTTCAGCTTTCCGGGATGTCCATATGCTTCTATGGACGCTCATGGAAGCACGGCATTCGTTTGTGTCGACTGCCCTTAAAGGCAATGAGAGCGTCCATTCTCATTGGATAACGGAGAATTGTACACCCGGAAGTAAGTATTCCCCTTACTGACGATTGATTTTACAGTGATATCTGCACTACTCATCGACTAAAAAACACCAGATTATCCTTGTTAATTACACAACATTGATTGGTTTAAATTTTGTGCAATGCTTTTGTATTTTTCCCCTTCGATTCGGAGAAACAAATCTTTTTTCGGAGTAAAGGATGGCAGAAGACACTACACTACCCAGAATCCCCAGCTATCGTTTGGACTACACCATAAGCTCTGTTTGACGTCACGTGATCTTCAAATTTCTCCCTGCAGAAAAAAAACATGGCCGAACTTCGTTTTATTCTCGGTGTAAAATGCCTATTTTAAAGTTAGTTTGGCCATTAAAATGCGTTTTGATGTCATTTGATGTGAGAAATATGAGTTGTTATTTCAGATGATGTGTGCAGTGGATGTACATGATCTTTAGTTTGCTAGTTATTACGAAGATTACTTCAGGAAATTGCGTCCAACGTTTTCATTGTTACCAAGGTGGTTGCTAGGGATGCTGCTATCGATATTATTTCTAATGGTGTTATCTTTATTGCTACCCCCTTCCCCGTCAATGTATAGTGTTGGTTCACAGTGCAAACATATTAATTTAACAAAATCCGCATCTAAAGATACGTTATTTTCCCCTGTGCAATTCCAGTCTCACATCTCACAGCACATCGTCATTAACAAATACCGGAACCTACAAAGAACCTGCGTCGCTTTCTGGGTCAGCTGGGGACGCATCCTCACAGTGCAAACATATTAATTTAACAAAATCCGCATCTAAAGATACGTTATTTTCCCCTGTGCAATTCCAGTCTCACATCTCAGAGCACATCGTCATTAACAAATACCGGAAACAGACCAAAAACATTTTAAAAAAATAAAATAATACCTTATTCCGAGTGTGCTTGCTTTTCTCTTTGAAAGTCATCACATACCGGCATTGTAATACACGGTTCGGCTGCATTACATATTACATATCTGCCGTAGTTCTGTATTTATAGAGCCCTGATGAGAAGACCTCTAGACAAACATGAGGAACTGAAAACGTGACGTGGATCATAAATATATCAGCCATTAAACAACATCTTACATTTCTTTTCACACAATACGTCTCCTTGCAGTATCAACACTAATTCGGCTGACTTTTATATTTGATCCAATTGGTAGATAGGCTGTATTTACACCATAAAGGTGCACAGCTGATATAAAGGGACACCTAGTGGTTAAAGCATGTTATTGAATTTCATTATTTTTATTATAAGATATTAATAGGATCCTTATAAAGTATATTCATTACTTATTCATCTCCGGCCTTGTCAGGTATTGAACAATCAATAAATAAAGAACACAGAATTGTTAAATATAAAACACAGAATTTGTGTGATTATACTAAATGATTTACAAATAAACACCACTGCATTACAACTGTTACACATGCTGATGTAACGCAAATGTTCCAACTTGGAATCAATAAAGTATATCTTATCTTAAGCTGATCGATGGCTACTGCCATATTTGCAAAATGTGCCTCTGAACCTTGACAAGTGCATGTTTCAGGCTTATCAATTAATGTAATGTAATGTAATGTTATCAATGAACAAGAGGAGGGGTCACAAACATAAGACCAGCTGTTAAATAAAGCTCTTCTGACCTTAGCTGGCATGTGTGTATATATATTAATGCTGCCCATTATGGGCACGAGCAATTTTCACCCATTTATTAATTATATGTTAAATGTGAGTGTTTCCTATCCCCTAAACCTCCAGGGATGTACACAGTTTAATACTGGCAACTTCTTATTATGGGAAATACGAAAACGTCTTTTAAAACTACAACTCCCAGTAGAGACGTGCCATAGATAGAGAACATGTTGCGAAACAGAATAGCCAGCATGTGTAGTTCTGGGGACGGGGTGGGGGAGGGGGGACGCGGCCCCAGTGAGATGATAGTGAACTGTTCATGAACTTGTCATGAAAAGTTCATGGAATATCAGTGAACCATATTCATGAACAGCTCATAACAAAGTTGATGAACTGTTCATGAAAGTGACATGAACATTAAATGGCACGAGGGCAGTTCATGAACTACTCATGAAACTCCTGTGCTGGAATGGTTCATGAACAATTCATGGAATATGGTTTTAGGCAGGTTCATGAACAATTCATGAAATGGAGTTTTCAGTGAGTGTGTAGGGATATTTAGTTTTCAACCAAGAACATATCAAGAATTGTTCATGAACATATCAAGAACTGTTCATAACAACTTCATGAACAGTTCATACCCAGTACCTGAATATAATTCAATGGCTGGCTATGAACTGTTCATGTACATGAACTGTTCATGAACCATTGACTGTGGGTCAATTGGCAACCATAGAAAACAACAATTATGTCAATCACAATGGAACTTTACTCAAATTAACAAACAAACATACATGTATACAGGTGGAGCACTACAATTAATCCTATCACTATTTGAAGCAGTTCTTGACACTCAGCTGCACAAAAAATGTGTTACGGGTCCCAAAAGCTTGGGTACCACAGCAACAATAAATGATTTCTGTAGAAAACAGAAAAGTGCAGCAGCAATAATTATACACAGGATCCGGTTGATCGTCTGGAATGCTTCTTATTCAAAATTCAAAGTACACAGTTACATTCAAATAGCTGAACTTTACAAACATCACATTTCTCCATTTAAGTTATCTGTCTGTCACAGTCAATTACTGTATCTCAAGGAGAAATTCAACATAGTCAATATAAATTATTACATTACATTGCATTTAGCTGACGCTTTTATCCAAAGCGACTTACAATAAGTGCGTTCGACCAACAAAATACAAACTTGAAGAAAACAGAATCATATAAGTACATCAGGTTTCATAGAGCAAAAACATTTCAAGTGCTACTCAACTGGCTTTAGGTAAGCCAGTCCATAAGTGCTTTGTTAATAGTTCTATTGCTCGAAGTGGAGTCGAAAGAGATGAGTTTTCAGTCTGCGCCTGAAGGTGTGTAAGCTATCTGCTGTCCTGATGTCAATGGGGAGCTCATTCCACCATCTTGGAGCCAGGATAGCAAACCCACGTGTTTTTGCAGATGGGAACTTGGGTCCCCTTCGCAGTGAGGGTGCAGCGAGCCGTTTGGTTGATGCAGAGCGGAGTGCACGTGCTGGGGTGTACGGTTTAACCATGTCCTGGATGTAGGAAGGGCCAGATCCATTCGCAGCATGGTACGCAAGTACCATTGTCTTGAAGTGGATTCTAGCAGTTACCGGAAGCCAGTGGAGGGAGCGGAGGAGCGGCGTGGTGTGGGAACATTTAGGAAGGTTGAAGACCAGACGAGCCGCTGCATTCTGGATGAGCTGCAGAGGTTGGATGGCACATGCAGGTAGACCAGCCAGGAGGGAGTTGCAGTAGTTTAGGCGTGAGATGATGAGAGCCTGGACCAGAACCTGCGTCGCTTTCTGGGTCAGCTGGGGACGCATCCTCCTGATGTTGTAAAGCGTGTATCTGAAGCAGCGGGTTGTAGCAGCTATGTTTGCAGTGAAGGACAGGTTGTTATCTATAAACACATAACGCTATCAAATAATACTTTCTATCAATATATCTATCTTTACCAAATATAACATATTATGGAGATCACAAAAATACACTGTCAATGTTAATAAACAAAAAACAAGGCAATGTGCCTGCAAGACTGCACTCAGGTAAACAAAACATATTACCCGTGCGCAGCAGCTAACCTGCCTGCGAGCCTTCTCTCAGGTCATATTTACCCAGGCGCGGCTGAAGCCCGCGAAAATGGCATCTATTGTTGCCGACAGTTTAAAATACCGTTACTATGTCAAACATGCTCAAAACCTTCTGACACACTCTCCTAAACATCTCCAACATCATATCTAATTCACACAAGTTAACATCGATCATTTTCATTATGTACTGACCTGTAGAAAACAGAAAAGTGGAGCAGCAATAATTATACACAGGATCCGGTTGATCGTCTGGATTGCTTCTGAGGAGTCTAAGTGTCCCCCCTAAGATAACCCAGATGTCACCGCTCACCTGCCAAAGGTTCCACCTTGGCGCTACTTACTCGTACTGCTTCTCAAACAGTACAGATAAACCATAAAATGATATGAATGTCACCAAAATAAATACAGATAATGTTCAGTTTCAAATTCACTATTGTTTTATTTTAAGATTAAAAGTTTTAAAAAAGAAAGAAATGTTCAAATAGTAGATGAATATTCAAGAGGTCTTTAAAAACATCACACTGATCATCAAAAGTTCATAAAATGCTCATGAATATTCCAAAATATTCTGAACTTGCCACAATCATCCAAAATTCATGAAATGCTCATAGTCATGAAAAGTTCATGAAATGCTCATGCAAACTTTTTGGGGTTTTAATTATAATTTTGTGATTGGCTGGATCATGAAAAGTTCATAAATTGCTCATAAAAGTCTGTCATGAGCAAAACAGGAACTTTATATGAATGAACAATGTTCATAAAAATTTCATGAACTGCTCTTTAAAATGGTTCATGAGCATTTTAAGAATGTTGGTTCATGAACATGACAAGTGAACATATAATGAGTTGTTCATGAATGTTTCATGAGTGCTCATGAACAGCTCATAAAGTCATGAACTCCATCTCGCAGGGGGGTGGACCCGTTCAAATCCAGTTTTGAACAGTCCCATCCCATTTCAAGTGCTGTTCGAGGCTCGGTAACCCTCGGAGCACACTCTCCAATCACAGAGCTTGAGGACTATCACGGGGTTTGTCAAACAGAGCACATGGTGTAGTCCAAACGATAGCTGGGGATTCTGGGTAGTGTAGTGTCTTCTGCCATCCTTTACTCCGAAAAAAGATTTGTTTCTCCGAATCGAAGGGGAAAAATACAAAAGCATTGCACACAATTTAAACCAATCAATGTTGTGTAATTAACAAGGATAATCTGACAGACCATGTGTCAGTATACACCACAGAGTTGTTGGCATTGGTGCTGTCATTGAAATGGATAGAGGAGAAATAAATACATAATAGTATAATTGCATCTGACAGCTTTTCAGCATTATCGAGTGATCAGGCAGATCTTCATTTAGAATGGACATAATAAATGAAATATTTCTAATTTTATATAAAATGCAAAACAAAGGCATAGCAACTCGTTTCATCTGGGTTCCTGCTCATGTTGGTGTGGAGGGTAATGAACAGGTGGATATTCTGGCCAAGCAAACACTCTGAAGTATGAACATATACATAGAAGTTCCACTCCGCAAAGCGGAGGTTAAAACATTCATACAGAAATATGCACAAACAACAGGGCAAGAACATTGGGACCTTAGTGATACAGGAAGACATCTTTATAAAATGCAAAGGTATGTGGGGGATGGAAGGAAGGTAGGGTTTAAAAGAAGGGAGGAAAATGTCATTTCTCAGATCAGAATAGGTCATACAGGTCTCAATCATACATTAAGTATAATAGGAAAGCATCCAACCGGAAAGTGTATACACTGCAGCCAGCCAGAAACTGTTGAGCATGTTTTACTGCTTTGCAGGAAATATAGTACTCAGAGAAATGTGCTTTTCCACACACTCAAGAAAGCAAAATTCCATGACTTGTCGCTATCAGGGCTGTTCGGGAAAAAAATCAGGCAATATATATTGTGAGATTATTACGTTTCTAAGAGAAATTGATACATTTAAAATAATCTAGAGTTTTGGTTCTTTGTTTTGTTTCTTTTGTTTATTGTTTTCTGCATAGTCTCTTGTCCACACTCCAGTCCAGTTGGTGGCGGTAATGCAAATAAAAGTTGGTTTGCCAACCGCCAATAAACACTAAAGAAGAAGAAGAAGAAGATGAAGGGGGGGTATGTGAGTTGCTCTTGGGCAGAAGAGCACACAGGATGTCACCCATTTTTGTGATGTTTTGTTTATCCATTAATTCTAGATTGTGTCTGTGTATATCATTAATAATACACATTTGTTTAATCCTAATTGATGTTGTTACCCATCTTAAAACTGTACATATATTGGGTAAATAAAATCCTTATTTTTTCCACCTCAAACTGCATTCCTGATTTTTGTGTACCCTGGTCCTTCACAATACCAATCCCATATGTGCTGCCATTCTTTCATGATTCCTCTGCCTGAGTTAAGTTATGTTATATTGAAATTGAGACAGTTATTGATCACCATGCAAAGTTATTTGGTAAACCATGCTCTAACAAAAAAAAGCCTCTAAAATGATTTGGTTGCAGGCTTTCTCATGCGTCCACTCTGTTGGTCACCTTAATCCAGTTAATCTTGTTCCTGTTATTTTGTGGATGTGTTATAACCTTTTGACTCTCTTTTGTTTGGCCTTTGACCTGATATACACTGTTTTGCTTTCATTCACGATATTCAATAGAAGCATTTTTCCGCGCCTAAAGAGAGCCTAGCAAGAAGTGCTGTATATAATTTATATTGTTTGAATTATTCTTTTGATACACACCACAAAATGATTTTTACTAAACGTCTGCAAAGACAAAGGGTTAATGATGGTTTACTAAATCTGATGCCTTTTTAATATAGTTTGTGCAAATCAACACACTCATCACATATCAATCTCACTGCACAAGGCCAGAAAATAACTTATTCACTTGGTAGTAAGGTGGTTTTTCAGAAAAACAAGTGTTAGTCTGTATTCCTTTGACTGCAAAACGACTGTAGGAAAATAAAGCTGCAGCCTTCCTAACAGATTGGGAGGATGGGCGAGTGTCCAAGTTAAGAGGACAGCTTGAAGGCTAATGAGCCAGTCAAGTGGAGATCCTCTGGAAAATATGTCAGGAGCTGCTCTCATCTCGGCAATGTGCTCAACTGAACTAGGCTTAATTCCTCCTTCGAAACACACACCCTTCTTGGAATCTTCAGATTAACGAAGCAGAATAAACCTTTTAACCTGTTGGACAACATGTGAGAAAATACCACATCACTAAATTCAGCCTCTATCAAACTCAAGAAAAACTCAGTGAAAACATGGAAGAAGGAGCAGACAGAAATGTATTAAATCATTCCCTTGTCACTCAGTGTGATAGAAACAGATGGATGATGGCTTCATTGCTTGTGAACTATTTTAATCAATGTAGTTTTGTTAGAGTGTAATATAAAAGCATTCTTGCAGATAGATGTCATGGTTAAAACCTTCTCTGGAAACACAACAGGAAGTGTCTCTACGGTGACATGTCTCCGTGCTGTAATGTTCAACAATCTCTTTATTCTTCTCATACTGCCTGTGCCGCAGCACCTCTTTTCACCCTCTGTCTGAAACCAGAGCCCATGCAGTCTGCTCTGATTGGTTAGCTGGCCGGCCCTGTAGTGATTGGTCAATCTCTTAGAGATGTCCCGCCCCTTCACAAACAATGTGTTTGAGCAATAGCCAATAGAAGTGCAAGTGTTACACAGTAATGTCACTATGTTAAAGTAGTAAACAAAGGAGTCCAATGGAGGCGTTTCAGACAGGGGGGGGGAGTGTGTGGGAGAGGAACTCCCTCTGGAGGGAACAAAGGGATTTAACCTTTACAGACCATTTATATGCACAAAAACCTATAACCTAACCCTAACCACACTACAGGAAAACCCCTAAAAGCATAATTGGGCCTTTCAAGAAATACCAGCATATATTCTTAAAGTGAAAGGATAAGTGAAATTGTTTTCAACATGCAATCCTTTCCATACATGTGGCTATTGATTTTGATATTAAGTCATTAGTTTGTGATTTTCATGCTGAATAAATTGTTTCCAATAAACTTCTGAGAACATCTATTGTAAACACAATGTTTTTTAAAGGTTTTAGAGACACTATCAGGCCACCCTTTGAAGTATTTTCAGGGGTGCCACTGTCGTGCCACGGTAGCCAGGTTTTCATCAATTTTTTAAAACATTGACATGAGTAAATGCTTGTTTTCATCAACATTCTTCATGAAATTGTTAGCAGTTGATTCATCGAGAAATACATGAGTGCTTGCCATGAGTCCAGATGAAAAACATTGCAGAAGAAGAAGGTGCAACATCGTTATTACTAACACATCAATTACTAAACGGTAAAGAACAATGTAGCAAACCTGATGGAAATATGATATTTTCGTGCTTTCTTAAATGGGTTCAGTATTTTGTCAAGTTTTCCGGGGAGTTGGAGGTTTGTTGAGGCAAACTCTTCACACTGCTGTATTTTTGATGAATATAGGCAGTGTTCCTAAAGGCCCCTACACACCAAGCTGACACCAAAGAACACGTTCCAACGGAACACGACTGTTGTGTCGCCTCACGTCTCCTGCGTCTTGGCCAACAGTCGCACTGGAACACATCGCAAAGACATCAGCCGACAGCCAAGCAGCACGTACGCACTGCGCATGCGTGAGTGGCAATAACTATCCTTACCAGCAGGCGGCGGTAGTGTGTATTCGTCATTCAAACAACAAATAGCTACATGCTACAGCCCGAGCCAAAGCAGCACAGGGATGAATACGATGACCTCATATTATCATAAAGAGAGACATTAAACATTTTGTGGAGCAGGGTTTTGTTCATGATGTGTTTGGTTTTGATTCAGAAAAAAATCGATCTGTGTGCTGATGTTGAGACTGCATGGTCTTATTTTTATCTTGGTTTTATGGAAATTATAGATAGACATGCACCCCTGCGTACATTTAGAGTGAAGGGACGAGACAATCCTTGGCTTTCTGCTGATTTGTCTAGTCTCCTACATGAGAGAAACAAGGCCTGGGCAAAGGCTAGGCAATCAGGCTCAGAGGTAGAATGGCTGCGATTTAGGCAGCTAAGGAATAGCTTCACATCACAAATAAAAAGTGCTAAATCTAAGTATTATCTGTCAGTTACCACAAATAACCTGAATAATCCTAGAATATTTTGGAAAGCCATAAAATCGATATCCACCGGTGATATCCGTAATGAGCTACCTCCTTGCCTTACCACAGCATCTGGCACTATATCGGACAGGGCCACTATACTAAATTGTTTTAATGAGCTTTTTGTGTCCTGTGGCTCTCTGTTTGTCACAAACAAAATCCCAAAAATATGGAAGTCAGCGTATGTCCTGCCACTACTAAAAGGAGGGGAAGCCACCTTATTAAACAATTATAGACCCATCTCCAAATTGTCAGTTCTAGCCAAGGTTCTTGAAAGCCTAGTGAGTGAGCAGGTAAAGGTGTTTTTATGTAACAATGACATCCTGTCTAAACATCAGTCAGGCTTCAGAAAGCAACATAGCACCATCTCTGCCACAATGAAACTGGTAAATGATATTACAAGTATTTTAGATAATAAGCAGTGTTGGGCAGCTCTATGTGTTGACCTATCCAAAGCTTTTGATACAGTCGATCATTGCATCTTGAAGCAGAGGCTAGTCAGTATTGGCTTATTCTGCCATGCAGTGGGGTGGTTTGTGAACAGTGGCGAGCCGTCAGGGCCCTCTGTGAGGGCCTAAGATATTCCAAAAACATTGAAAACACTAAAAAAAAAACATATTTTTTAAATATTTTCATTCGTTTTACCAACATTTAATTGTAAAATAACATTTCCAAAGTAATACATCCTTTGAATCTGCCTGTTCAGTTTCTGTTGGAATGTGAAGGGTTAAATGCCGTCTCTGCGAGTTACTGTGAAGACGGGAGAGCATGTTGGTCCCTCTGTAGATTCACAGAGGGCCCACTATAGAGTGGCGAAGTCACGCCCATCTACTTCCGGTCCATGGGACCTTATTTCGGAAAAAGTATCTATTGAAGTCAATGGAGAGAGAAAACGTATCTTTCGATCCCATTTGAATTGTGCCATGAATTACACATATGATGTTTGTCAATCTTAACAAATAATTTCCATGTAAAAAAAGTCACAGTTTGTCGTAAAACTGTTGAAATATAAGACTATGAAAAATACGCAACTAGAAAGTCTACAAATCCCAGAGTGAGTGAGTGTCACAATTGTTTTCCTCCACTAAGAGATAGCTAAAATCAGCGCCATATAGATATAATCTATCTATATGACGCTAGCTAAGATAAGATAACTTTAACAAGATGCCTGTGTGCTTAGTACCAGGTTGTTATCATACCAGCAATGGGTTTCGCTTCCCGTCTGATGAAAGGACCAGGAGTGGCTGGATCAAGTTAGCTACCTAGCTAGTAGCTAGCACGTTAGTTAGCATAACAGCCTTGTCATTTTTATTAGCCTTAATATGAAGTAACATTAAGTAACCCAAAATGTTAAACAGTAAGAGTAGTAGTCATATTTCGTAAACCCTTCGAAGAGTACTGTCACCGGTGTGATCATTCTATATACACAATTTAAGCCCGGGGGAGAAATGCTAACGCTAGCATCGGTGATCGCCGATCTTTTCTACTTCATGCTATCTGCACAAATGGTTGACATTAAACATTAAAAAGCCCAGGCAGTTCAGAGTTTTACAACACATTATTTTTATTTTTTTTACTTGCAAAATTATCTTTTAAATTGACAAACATCATATGTGTAATTTGTAGCACAATTCAAACGGGATCGAAAGATAATCTTTCTCTCTCCATTGACTTCAATACATAATTTTTTCCAAATAAGATCTCATGGAGGTCCACCGGAAGGGGAGGGACTTCGCCACTCTATAATAACTCAATGAGAGAGTAATGTCAAATGACAGTACAATTGACCAATCATATCTTGGGTGGGCTTTATTTTCGCTGACTTTATGACAATATCCGCCCGCTGTGAGGTTTATACATGTGGTACGCGTCCTAAAACCCGGAAGTAAGCTGCTCTCGGGTTCGCTCGACACAAAAGCAATGGGATGTCTCTCTCCATAGGATTTTGGAAAATAACTGGAAATAAGGTCTGTGGAACGAACCTGTTAGGTAAATGCACGTTGTGTTCAGCCGGATAATATCCACATGTCTATTGTCTACCCTACTTTTATTATTTTCGAATCATAAATCGAATCGATAGATTTATGATCGATAGATTTATGATTAGCATAAGTTCGTTCATGATGGCTCATGTTAGTGATAGTGATGACATCGTTGCGAAATTATTAACCGAGTCATTTTCAAGATTGAGTTACAATGATAAACTGGAGTGGCAAAGGATCAAAAAGTCACGGCTCGCCACTGTTTGTGAAAGGTCCCAATGTGTTAAAGTTCGATGGACTGTCTTCTGAGTGGTTAAGCATCACTAATGGTGTACCACAAGGTTCAGTTTTAGGTCCGCTATTATTCTCTATCTATATTAATAGTTTAGGTGAAAATGTCAAAGGAGTAACCTTACATTTTTATGCAGACGATACCGTTATGTACTGTGCAGGTCCCTCGATTAACGAGGCGGTTGTTAAATTACAGGCTGTTTTTAACATTATTCAGGCTCAGCTCTCTGAGCTTAAGCTTCTTTTAAATGTGGATAAAACCAAGGTAATGCTCTTTTCTAAAGCTAAAAATACACCAGAGACTGCTTTGGATATTGTAACTACGCAAGGAATACAACTTGAAGTGGTTGCCTGTTACAAATACTTGGGTATCTGGCTTGATGACTGTCTCACTTTTAAATGTCATGTAAATAACCTGCTTAAAAAACTGAGGGTTAGGCTAGGTTTCTTTTACAGAAATAAGTCCTGTTTCTCGTTTGAGGCCAGGAAAAGGCTAGTCACTGTGACCTTTTTACCTGTGCTGGACTACGGTGATTTGTTATATATGAATGCACCTGCCAATTACCTGAGCAAGTTAGATGCTGCGTATCACAGCGCACTGAAATGTTGAAAAATTGTAAAGCACTTACGCATAGGGTTGGGTATCGTTTGAATTTCCACGATTCCGATTCCGATTCTACTTTTCGATTCCGGTTCTTAACGGTTCTCGATTCCGATTCTTTGAGGGGCAGGGTAAAAAAATGATACATGCTTCTTCCACCAAAAAAATTACATTTATTCGAGAAACTTTTACACAGGTTAGTTTAAAGTAATATTCACATTAATCAGTCTGTTTATATTCACTGCTATGTAACTTTAACCTGAGAACCCCTGAAGCTACAACAGTTCAACTTTTAAAAACAGTTCTTGTTGAGAAAAACAAGCATATCTGCCTTCTCAGGCATACCGGGAAGAAATGTTTGAACATTTTGAAGTAAAATGCTTCAATCTGGTGCACACGCAGAATTACTAGAGACTAGATCTAGGGGGTACACCTCCAAACACCCATATGAAAAAGATCGGTTTACATTTGAATAATTAAATAACAAATAGCCTACATGTAATGCATTTTATTTTTGTTGTTCATTCATATCTTATTTTACTATTTTATTTATGCATATTTTTTTATCTCTCCAGTTTAAAACGATATGTCTGGTTTACTGTCCTATAGTTTACATTGGAATGATTTCAAACCTGTTTTATCCCAATAATTAGTGCCTTGGAAATATGTGTTTACATAAATTGTGATCAAAACGTTTGAGACCCACTGAGATAACTTAGACTAAAGTGAACTATCTAAGCACTGAGAGTCCTTTACCTCACTGAGCTGAAGTTATCAGCCTCTCAGTCTGACTGGAGAGGACTCTCCCTCCACATCATTGTAGAAACATCTTCTTCTTCCGTAAGAGCAGCTAGCACCAGATGCTAATAACAACAGCGCCGGTTCCAGTGCACCCTCGTGACCTGCGGTTGCCAGATAAGCCAACATCCCCCATTTTCATCACTTGCAGCGCCCATCGTACAGGGCAAATGAAAAGTGTAACCGGGATGAAAAGGGTGTTACATTTACTTAATTATGAATGTTGTTACATCAAGGCCGAAAATTAGGATGAGCACCAACGGTCAAAACATTTATTTTTTCTCCCAGAGCTGTCAGCGCAGCGCCTCCACAGATCTGGCGCCCTAGGCGAACATTTATAATGCCAGTGCGACAGGCCGGCCCTGGTCTCAGGTTACACTGTAGGAAATGTAGATACAACGCTACATTTCCCGCCCCGCTGCAGTCATGCAGTAGGCTACGGAGAGCGGCGAGAAACATTTCCTCAGGAATCGAAAAGCGGAACCGAAATTCACATTTCTAAATGATACCGTTGGAATCGAAATGTTGGAACCGGTTCCGAACCGGAACCGGTTCTCGGTACCCAACCCTACTTACGCATCACTGTACACTGTATACCAAGGCGGTTTTGCCATCACTGGTACATTTTCATTTACAAAGCCATGTTGGATAAACTACCATCTTATGCTCCCTGATCTCTCGGCGAATTGAAAGTAGTTATTGCCTGAGATCGCATGCTGTGGTTTTATTAAATGTGCCAAGTGCTAGGACTGTCTTAGGGAAGAAAGCTTTTAGATGTGCAGCTCCACTAACATGGAACAGTCTGCAAAAATAATTTGCATAAATACTAAATAAAAATTACCAATCTGGTACCACTACATGTTTTTAAAGCTCGGTTGGATGCTACACAATCAGATGCTGTTGGTACCTGTACATGTGGATCGATATGTAAATTGTAATCCCTGTAATTGATGCTGTATGATGTCCTTTTGTTGTTCTGTTGTTTATGTGTTTATGTCTTCATGTGGAACCTAATGCTGCAGGTCTCCCTTGAAAAATAGATCAATGATCTCAATGGGATTTCACCTTGATAATTAAAGGTTTTGAACTATGCCAATATTTTTAACAGAACCGGTGCAGTGCCTTTTCAGTGGGGAAAGATATAGCAAATATGTGTGCCTATCCTGCTATTTGTGTTTATTCTTTTAATCACACAGCGTTAAGAACAAATACAAATGTTCCTACAGAACTATCAGTTGCAGCCCTAGCATTATTATTGGTTTAACTACAAACAGTATATTTTTTAAACATTTTAAAAAGACCATCTTGAACAGCTACAACATTAAAATACTTCTAGGCAGATTGTGGAGGATAATGGGAGAATGAAGCTAATCTCACGTATGAAAGGTTACAGTTACATGTGAAAAGAGGGGCAGAAACCGTCTTGCAAATTTACATTTCAATCTCGAACAATGAACAGCAGTAGTCAGTAACACAGTACATTTACCTAAGTACTGTACCACTCCCATTCAGATAAATAGTGTACTTTATACTGCGCTACATTTATTTGATAACTTTAGTAACTTTGAAGATTCAGAATACTACAAAATACAATCAAGAAATAGTTTATATCATGTATTATTATAGGTTAAGATAAAATGTTATTGATCCCATGGTGAATTTCACAAGCTACCCAGCAGTATATAATGTAATTTAAATCAGCTCCTCCACTTTAGCTCTCTGAAGCAGAAATAAACTATTTAAGCATTGTGGCTTTCCAGATCGCCATGATGTAAAATCAATTATTGCATCCAGGTGAGATGAAAATGAAAAATAATAGCCGTCTGTGTGTGCGTAATCGTTTGTTTGCATACCTCACTTCCGTTTCGCTTATCATCCACTGAGTGATTTATTTTGCCGACAGCTCGATGTTGAATCGGGGGCAGAAGGCCAAAAAGACACGACGGTGCGGGACCAAGCCCCCAGGAAGTGCGCCGGAGTCTGATGAGAATATTCGTTGTGGCCAAATGGCGGTACTATACTTCCTTTAGGTTGCTGGGCCCGGAAACACTTTTTCCCATTGACTTACATTGGGAAAGAGTGGTCTGTAACTCGTTGGATAATTTTTTTTAAACTAAATAAACAACCCAGTATAAACACTTGTATAGCCCTTATTAAAAACATTCGTTCCTCAAGTTGTAAAAATGTGCTAATAACGTTATTCTGAGTTATTTCCCTCGACATTATGAACGCGCATCTAACCCACGGGACCGCGCAGCCCAGCACGTTCATGTTACGTGTTCAGCACTACATGTATGCGTTTATCTTTACCCATGGATGCACAATAAGAATGGACCCATATGGCCTTACTGCCATCCCACGGAGCTGTAATAATGGATATATTGCACATGTTTGCTGTAATTCATCATTTGTAAAATATTATACTACATGGGCTGTATGATTAAATCTTGTACCGTAAATGTTGTATTAAATAAAGTTAATATTACCGACGTTAGATTAACGTCACTGTAGCTTATTATTGCACTAAGAAGCTTATTGCACTATATTTAGATATATACAGTGCAATAATTATTTCATGCTAAATGAAGCTGTTGGATATCACTAGATCCTGTTACAGCATAATATAAGAACATAACGATTGATGTGTACATTAGCATAATTACTAGCTAGCCGCTAGCTGCCGCCTCGTTAATATCAAATCCATCATAATAACAATCCATTACCATGCTGTCATGAACGCACGGTGCTGTTACGTGTAAGCAAATTGACGTGCTTGATGTGAACGAGCATTTTGGTTAAAGTTGTGCATGCCCTATGAGCGCACATACGGGTACTTCTCAGGCATGCCGGGTAATCTGTGACGTTTCACTCTCTCAAAAGTTGGGCAATTGTATCATCATGCGCTAATGAGCAACTCTCATAGGAATGAATGAGGCCCCGCCTCCCACGCTGTATCCAGTTCTTATTATACATCCATGTGCGGGACACACCAATCTGAGTACGGCCAGACATCGACATCTATGGACGACCAAAATCGGCTTGGTGTGTAGGGGCCTTTAAGCAGAGTCGGGCAGTCGAGCCACATGTGAATTCATGAGGGCCGAGGAGAGGGAGTGACTCTCCCCTGGTGGTGACAGCTCTCCTGGAGTGAATCACAAATGGCGCATTTCCACTACAGGGCCTCGCTCGGTATATGACTAGGCCTCGTTAGACTGGCTCACTTTATGCTGCGTTTCCATTACAGTTTAGTAGCTGGGGCAGTAACTATAGTAATGCAGTGTAGGCGGAGCCGTGACATCATCTTCAATGAGAATCACAGAAAAACAACATCAGCCGTTAGCTGTTAGCACTCAAGCTCACAGCTCCTCCTATCTGTTCAGAAACTAGACAAAAGTTAAACAAGTACAAACCACAGACTGCGTATGTCATGGCGAATATAGTCGCTGGTTTATTTATGTCTGTATAGGCCGTTGTTGTGAGTGTGGACGGTCTGAGCATATACTGCGTTAGCTTAGCCGATCTCCTTTTAGAAAACACGCATTTTAAAAGATTTTTCGCCTGCCGTCTGTCTGCTGTCTGTCAAAGCATTAATTCATTTTACTAACCGGTGTCAGTATGTTGTTACTTTGGCATCATTTTGAAACCTGTATTACAATTAAATCACAGTCAAATATGTTCATTGTGTTGTAGTTGTAGCCCCCTTGCCAGCGATTCTCTCTCTAGTTTAGCATACTTAGCCCGACTCAGCCTGGTTATTGCCCGGAAAGAACCTCGATTTTATGGGGCCAGAGAGGTTTAGGGGATAGGAAACACTCACATTTAAAACATATAATTAATAAATGGGTGAAAATTGCTTGTGCCCATTATGGGCAGTATTAATATATATACCCACATGCCAGCTAAGGTCAAAAGAGCTTTATTTAACAGCTGGTCTTATGTGTGTGACCCCTGTGATAACATTACATTACATTAATTGATAAGCCTGAAACATGCACTTGTCAAGGTTCAGAGGCACATTTTGCAAATATGGCAGTAGCCATCGATCAGCTTAAGATAAGATATACTTTATTGATCCCAAGTTGGAACATTTGCGTTACATCAACATGTGTAACAATTAAATATGCAGTTGTGTTTATTTGAAAATCATTTAGTATAATCACACAAATTCTGTGTTTTATATTCAACAATTCTGTGTTCTTTATTTATTGATTGTTCAATACCTGACAAGGCCGGAGATGAAATATCTACATACATCTTATAAGAGTATAATACATTATGTATAATATCAGTTAAAATAAGTGCTTCAACATAGTTAACATTGCTGGAGGTATGCACAAATATTGATAGATGTCTTGTAATGCACTATTGAGGAACCTGCAACCCAAGTTTTTCATTCAGTGCAGAACTACACCACAGTTGTGTAGGCCTATATGATATGTCAATAAACCTTAGAAAATCTTGAAATCTTGAAAGGGATGTGCAAAATAGTCATTACATACAGTCTTTAATTAACAATTAGTAGAGTAATGAATATACTTTATAGGGATCGTATTAATATCTAATAATACAAATAATTAAATGCAATAACATGCTTTAACCACCAGGTGTCCCTTTATATCAGCTGTGCCCCTTTATGGTGTAAATACAGCCTATCTACCAATTGGATCAAATATAAAAGTGAGCCGAATTAGTGTTGATACTGCAAGGAGACGTATTGTGTGAAAAGAAATGTAAGATGTTGTTTAATGGCTGATATATTTATGATCCACGTCACGTTTTCAGTTCTTCATGTTTGTCTTCTCATCAGGGCTCTATAAATACAGAACTACGGCAGATATGTAATATGTAATGCAGCCGAACCGTGTATTACAATGCCGTTATGTGATGACTTTCAAAGAGAAAAGCAAGCACACTCGGAATAAGGTATTATTTTTTTTATTTTTTTAAATGTTCGGTCTGTTTCTGGTATTTGTTAATGACGATGTGCTGTGAGATGTGAGCCTGGAATTGCACAGGGGGAAAATAACGTAGGCTATCTTTAGATGCAGATTTTGTTAAACTAATATGTTTAGGCTGTGGACCAACACTATACATTGACGGGGAAGGGGGTAGCAATAAAGATAACACCATTAAACAGTTACACAACATAACAGAAATAATATCGATAGCAGCGTCCCTAGCAACCACCTTGGTAACAATGAAAACGTCGCGATTTCCTGAAGTAATCTTCGTAATAACTAGCAAACTTCACATTGCCTTTAAGGGCAGCCGGCATAAACGAATGCCGTGCTTCCATGAGCGTCAAATCCCGACGCAGATGGGAATACATTGCAATCAGTTGAAAGCTATTTGCGTCCCTTTATGACGCTGAAGGAGCCTAGGAGCGTCACAATTGGACGCCACGGACACTGACCAAACGTCGCTATTGGACGCTTAGGGAGTGAGAGTGTGTTGCTCAGGGGGCTGAGAGGGAGAGAACAGCAGGGACTGATAGAGCTTCTGTATCAGGTACTCTATGACTCCTCGGCTGGGTCACCTGCTCACCTCCACTACATTCAAATGTCACCTAGCTAACTTGTGGCACCCTGTAAGACAAAGTAACAACCTTGGTTTATATTTAGATGTTTATGGGGAGACAAATAGCATTTTCTCTTTATTTCCCTCCTAAGAAATGAAAGCAGGTGCTGAGGAAATCCTTAAGCTGAGGTAAAACACCTGTTATACTTAAAGGGGCCCTTTTCTGTAGTGTTTAATATATTTAGTACAGGTAAATGGTCTGCAAAGGCTACTGTATGTTCCCTCCAGAGGGAGTTCTGTCCCACACACTCCCCCCTGCCTCCACTGACTGACTGCAGCTCTCTAACTTTGTAAACCGATGTATAGTGCAATTCCAGTCAGTGCAAGTGCATACAGTGCTGACAAACAAAAAACATGCTATTGGCTACATATTGTTTGATAGCTTATTGTTCTTAAAACTATAGGGTGGATTTACATTAAAGGACTAATTAACATTACCTCAGCTCTGCATGACTGTGACCGTCATCCATATTTAATAAGCGTTTTTCTTGTCTACTTTGAAATAGATGCTCTATGAAGCGATTTAAACTGTCTAATTCCTATTTTGTGGGATGAATCTGACTCTCTGACTCTGCGTCGATACTTTCATGATGTGGAAGTGCGCATGGTCAAATCTAATCTGGGTTCCAGAAGCAATACACACTTTGTGAAGCTGACCGTTGAGCGGCCCGACCAAGTAAGGAGGCAGAGGCAGAATGTCCAAAATACAACCCGGTGTGGGCAATTATTACATCATAAACATATGACACAGCCTCAATCTGCTGCCCACGTGAACACAGTCACCAGCCACCACAAGGATCTCACACACACTACCAGTCAAGACAGACAGGGAAACAGAGCCTAAATATCCACACACTAATCAGCAATTAGACACAGGGGGAGGGAGCAATTAGACACACGTGGGGGGGGGGGGGGGAGGAGACAACACAGGGCACCAGGTGAACATAATCACGAGTAACAGACATGGGGAAAGGGACACTTTTCAAAATAAAACCACATGTGCAATAGTACAAGGCCCGAAGCCGTCAGTCCACAGTGAAAAAGTTACCTTCGTCACACACTTCTAAGGGTAAAGTCAGTTTGATGTCCGGCTCAACTGCTTGAGACATTTGCGTTTTCACACTTGGGTTGCACTGTGAATAGGGGCTAGAGAGGGACAAAGCAAACCATGATACAGTGTGGAAGACTGCAATGCTGTGACAGAGCCTGACATATGCAATCAGAATTTTGAGTCAGTTTTGAACTTGATGAGTCATGTGGAGTTACGTGTGCTGAATACATTGTGGGGATAAAGTATGGCTGTCTCAATGTATACAGGTCCTGAAAATATGGTGTATTATTTTCACTTAAAGTCCTCCACAGCTGGAGACACAGTGCACACATCCATCGGTCTGTCAGGTAGTGGACACTACATCATATCTCCTTGCATTATTCACTAGAAGAAGCTGTGCCTTCAGTGCATCCCCTATACTCATGTTCTTGGAAAATATTTCTGTATAATACATTTCACTTCAAATAACTACGTTTTAGAGTGATCGGAAATGCATCATTATACCAAATCAAATGTAACATTATTTTTATTGAGGAAAACACACAAAGTTATGCATTGATAAAAATGTACTGATAGGCTTTTGGAGTATAAGAGTAAATGTAACGGGATTACATAATCAGCATCCAAAAAAAATGAACTGTATTAAATTACAGTTACATAAAGAAAATCAGATTAGTTACATTTTCAAGAATTGGGGATTGCTAGCAGGATTACAATGTTACTAGAAAACTGATAAGAGCATGTTATCCTGTTCTGTAGGATAATACTTTAAGTGTGAATCTATACGCCTACTGCCTGCATCTGCTTTTCACTTTCTTTGGTTCATTTGTTCTGTTTTTAATTCAGTAGGTGAACCTATATGTTCATAAAATAGTGTGTGTGAGCTGAACTGTGTGTATTAATGTTACGTTCCCTTGTAGAGCTAGGGGTACCAAGGGAAGTAGCGACACACCAGATAGCCGGACGAGAGAAAAAGGAATGCCGAAGGAGTTTAAGTGAGGTTTTAATACGTCAATAAGTAAGGCGGCTCACCAGCCAAATTACAACACAAACGTACAATAAACAACACAACTATGCTGGGTCGTACACAGAGACAGGCTGCACACATGCAGCCAGACGAGAAGGAGAGAAAGAAGGGGCCTCACTGCTGTCCTCCTCCGGTCCTATATGGAATCCTTGATTGTAAATTAGGAGCACCTGGGAAGAGGCTGCACCTGGGGACAATCAGAGGGAGAGAGAGGGAAACACACACACACGACCACACACACACTACGGCACGTAACACTTCCCCCCATAAAACACACCTTATACTGCTCACCAGCAGCCAACACCGGAGCAACACATGGAACAACACACACAACACACTGAACACAGATCCACATCGCTCTGAGCTAGGTCCACACCCACCGCTTCAGAGACGGACACACCCACAGCACTGTCACAGACGGATGCAGAACTTAACTGCAACTCACCACTCTTGTCGCATCGCAACCGGGTGCCGGTCTTTTGGCTTTTCCAGAGCCGCTGCCACCTGCTCCTTCTGAGCTACACACTCTGACTCTAGATCAGTGGTTCCCAAACTTTTTGTGCCCAAGGCACACCAAAGGACAAGTAAAAATCTCAAGGCACACCTATTGTGCAAAATAGCCCTTATAACACGTGTTATCACTCATATCATGTAAAATATCTGTAAATGTGCATAATTATTTACTAATGCCAAGTAAATTTGACAAAGACAACTATATTACTCATGAAATATTTATTAACGAAATATTTCAGAAATTAATTTGAAACGTTATCAAATTAGGCTTCATCAAAGCAGCAACACACTCATTTAAACCAGACAGGTCACAACATTAAAAATGAGACAAAGGAAATTCAGCACAGAACTGTCAATGCAAGGAAGCTGCATTGTCCATGGTCCTGAACTACAAATTATAAATGTAACATTTCAGCAGAGATGGGGTCGTTACTAAATAAAAGTAATATATTACTTTAAAAACAAGTAATATATTACACTACTTCGTTATTCTCTACATAAAGTAACTCGTTACTTTACTCGTAGGGCCGGCCCGCCCCTCCCTGCAGGCAGATCACGCAGACTGCTAAAGTTTCAAATGTTCCCTTTAGTTCAGTTTCCATTGTCGCATAAGACTGATCCAGATCCTGAATGTTTTCCTATCTGACCGTGGCTGTCCTCTGTCTCCTGCTATCTGACCGTGGCTGTCCTCTGTCTCCTGCTATCTGTATATTTTGCGCAGTCTATCTCTGCTCACGCTGTTGCGTCGGCGTGTTCTCCTGCGTGTTGGCCATATGTTGCACTGGAACCAGACACCGCAAAGACTTCAGCCGAGCACGTACGAACTGCGCATGCGTGAGTGGCAATAACTCTCCTTACCAGCAGGCGGCGGTAGTGTGTATTCGTCATTCAAAACAGGCAACAACCGGAAGACAGAGAAGAAGAAGAACAGACTGTGATATAAACAAACAACAAATAGCGTGTGCGGTAGCTCCACCTTAGCATGTGTTCTTTGCAGGTGCTTGTTGAGGTTTGACGTGGTGTTTACAGCAGTGGATAACAGCTTCTGGCCTGGACACAGTTTGCACCTCACCGTCACCTTCCTGTCTATTCTTCGGATGAACTCAAAGTAATGGGCATACCTCCACCCCTCGAGAGTTATCGCTGACTCAGCCATGTTTATGCAGCACTGCACGTGGAGTTGTGGACGCGCAAATCGCGCAGATTACGTACATATAAACCTACAAAGTACTGATATAGTAAATTAAAAAATAATTATTTTTGTGTAGTTGTATATTGCAATAATAACGTATAGGTTGTCACAAAATCCCACGGCACACCCGGACTTGCCTCACGGCACACCAGTGTGCCGCGGCACACCGTTTGGGAACCACTGCTCTAGAGGACCAGGATCAAGACAAAAGAAACACTCTCTTTTTCTTGGGTCCTGGAAGAGAGACAGAATGGGCATGTGTGGCACGCCTGTTACGAGCTTTCCGGAAACCATCACGATGAGGAGAATCGCTCTGAGCCAAAACACCACTGTGTGATAGCTCAAGCCCTTCCTCATCCGCCATAGTGGTGGCCTGCTTTCGCTTCCAAGCTGCACAGTCTGCTATTATATGACCTGGGTCAAGACAAAAATAACACGCTCTGTCTAGCCTGGGACCTAACAATGGAACACTGGCACAGGGAACATAATTATCAGGAGCTCTCCGATAAGTGTCCCGCTGAAAAAAACCGCTCCTGTGTATCAGCGCAGACTCGTCTGCCAGAGTGGCAGCCTGCTGAATGGTATAGTCACTCTCTGCTCATTCAGGTAGACTACCGTATGCTCCGGTACACAGTTTTTGAACTCCTCCAACAGCATCAGCTCACATACTGAAGCGATGTCATCCGCTTTACATGCTCTACACCACCTGTCAAAGAGGACTTTCTTCTCCCTCGCGAAGTCCACGTATGTTTGGCCAGCAGCTTTCTTCATGCCGCGAAAACGCTGCCTGTAGGCCTCAGGCACAAGCTCATATGCCCTGAGAATAGCACCTTTCACCTTGTCATACTCCAAACTATCCTCGACAGAAAGAGAAGAGCAAGCTGCTTGAGCCTTGCCGACTAGCTTGCATTGTACAAGTATGGCCCACACGTCTTCTGGCCAGCGCAGAGCAGCAGCAATGCGCTCAAATGCACCAAAGAACATCTCCACTTCCGACTCAAGAAAGACGGGGACTAGCTGAATGTTGCTACCAACATCAAAAGCAGCAGCAGAACCTGAAGGTGTAACGGCAGAATCACCCACCACACAGTGGCGGCTGGTGGAAAATATTTTTGGTGGGGCTATTGATAGAGTGAGTAAAACATTTTTTTTTGGGACAAATGACCCCTTAAATTAGGACTTCTGGTGATGTAATGGCGCGTTTCCAGTGCAGTGTGGAGCTCGCTTTAATGCTGCGTTCAGACCGGACGCGATGCGAATATTCGCTTCGCTCTAAACGCTCCTATCGCATCGCTCTAGTCGCTCGAGTTTCACCGCAGCTGTCAGCTGTGTTTACTCGCATCATTCAAACAAGACGCTCTGGCTCGGGAGCTACAACAACATGAACATATTTTACCGTGATTAAATTGTAATACACGTTTCTAAATGATGCCGACGTAACAACATACTGATACCGGTTAGTAAAAACCATGAATTAATGCTTTGACAAGTCTGCAGACAGACGGCAGGCGAAAAACCTTTTAGAATGCTTGTTCCCTGAATGGAGCTTGGCTAAGCTAACGCTATATATGCTCCGACCGTACACACTCACAACAACGGCCTACAGACATAAATAAACCAGCGACTGTATTCTCCATGACACAGACAGTCTGTGGTTTGTACTTGTTTAACTTTTGTCTAGTTTCTGAACAGATCGTATCTGTCCCCGGCTGTTTGAAGAGCAAGCATGTGAAACAAAAGATAGCATTTACCTGTTTGCATCCAGCTAGCCATGTGAGAAGCCTTGTTGATACGTTGTCTTTTTCACGAGCCTGCTGTGATATATACAAATCGGGTTGGTCCGGTCCTGTTAGAAATTAAAATCAATGTTTTGAGAGCATAGTGCACTTTAAACACACAGTCAGTTTAATTGCTGTTTTACACTGAAAAACCAGAAGTTCTTGTGCACAAGAACTTGTTAAGCTTTTATTCTGAAAATCCTTCATCTCCGGTTAGCATGAGGCTAACATACCATTTACTATAGAGGTGAATTTAGCACCAATATGATATGATGTTGCACATCGAAACCTACTGATTTCAACACTACAACTATAGACGTCGAGATATTATTATTGTTGGATAAGGTACAGTTTATTTGATTACGTTATTGTTTACAGATGTGGTTAGCATGTGACAACATTCAGACCAACCGGAAACCAAACTGCTGTGAAGTATTTCCTGTATTTTTAGGAGTATTGATTACAGCGTTTAGAATGTGTTAAATGAAAAGTCATGAAAGAGTTAAGGAAGAGAAAAGGCGTGTTTAGATATATATTGAATGTACAATGTCTTTATCCTCTGATATGCGTAACAACGGATGTTGAGAGCCGGCCCGCAGGGAGGAGCCAGCAGAGGATATATATATTCAGCACAACCTGAGCCAACGCTCTCTTTTCTTCACTACCAGAGCCAGAACCACAGCTGTATTTCTGTTCGGACTATATTCTGTTTGTGACATTACCATGCTTTTTATTAATTAAAGTACCAATTTGAACCTTTTCAGAGACTCCATTTAGTCTCCTTTTTTAAACTTCTCTCCTGGACGCTAGAATAATCACACACAGATAACAGTCCAAGGTCTTGAAGTATCAATTTATCTCCCACACTTCTCCTTTCAAAAGGATTGGAGAGTAGCTCTTGGGCGGACCGAGGCTCCGGCGACTCCACCTGCACACCATTCTCATCCAAATACTGCGTCACCTTGGTTACTCACGAGTCTAAACAACAAATCACGTCCACGCACGTAAGCAACATGGGCGCCAATGTGAGCGCCCACGTGACCAACATATTTGACGGCGCTGATTGGCTGAAATTATGTTTCGGCGGCACAGTTTACTATTGAGACTTTTTCAACCTGCTGGTTGCTGCTGTTTCGCTCGGGGGCTCTGCCCCGTAATGATAAACTAATGCCATGGGCAAGGCCAGGCAGGAAACAGGTGACTTATCAGTAACTTCGGACATCGCAACACAATTTTAAACGAGATTGTATATTATACATTTTTGTGATACTAATTGTATGATATTTACCTTGTTCATTAAAAATTAAAATATATATATTTTTTTAAATATATTTTTTTTAAATATATATTTTTTTATTTAATATTTATTTTTATTTTTTATTTTGTATCTGGCAAGAGGTGGGGCGGCGCCCCTAGCGCCCCTATGGGCCGGCCGCCACTGCCACCACAGCTGCTTGGAGCTCTCATCCGGACAGCAGTGTCTGCCTCCAACTTCCTGAGCTGAAACTCTCGCTCTCGCTCCTCCCTCTCACACTGGAGACGAGCCATACGCACTTTTACCCTCGCATCTAATTTAGACCCCATAGCAACGGCTACTTACAAATTACAACACAAAAGTACAATTAACAACACAACTATGCTGGGTCGTACACAGAGACAGGCTGCACACATGCAGCCAGACGAGAAGGAGAGAAAGAAGGGGCCTCACTGCCGTCCTCCTCCGGTCCTATATGGAATCCTTGATTGTAAATTAGGAGCACCTGGGAAGAGGCTGCACCTGGGGACAATCAGAGGGAGAGAGAGGGAAACACACACACGCCCACACACACACACACACACACACTACGGCACGTAACAATTAAACTAAAACGGAGCATTTTCTGTCAGCTCAGATTTTATTTCTGCTTTTTTTAAACTGTAGTATGTGCTCGTGTGTTTCAGTGTTGGTGTATAGGCTACTGCCTGGATATGCTTCATGAAAGGCAGCTTTTCCCATCAATAAAATCATTTTCGATCCTAAATATCTTTGTTTCTTATTTTCTAAGGTCACATTGTTCTGTAGTTGCATATAATACACTGAAGTAAAAAAACATTTTATTGATATTTATTTTCTCTTGGAATTACGTGCATTGCATTTGACATTGACATCAGATTAGGTTACTGATTACATCTTTTTGTAAATAAATATATTTTTTAAGTAACCCTCCCAACCCTGCTAACTAACTAGTGTCATAATGGACTGATGGGATGTATGTCTTTATAAACTCTACGCTGTTCGATTTGAAGTTCTCTGGCAGCTGAAGTAAACAGTGTTTTCTTTCCTGCAGGGGTCTGAATCTGTAAGGGTAAATCTCATCCACTTAAAGTCAATTAAGAAATTGACCTTGCAGGGTTTGAAGCACACAGCTCAGCGGTGAGCAAAGGCAATATTATGGATGAGTTATCATTGGTGTCACACATCCTCCTGTGGTCAGAGCAGTGATTACTTAACAGAGCCACGGGGGCTGAAGTATTAAAATAACGTGTTATAGCAGAAAATGTAATACAGCGTATTTCTTGTATATTCATTTTTAATGTAATGATATATAAGAAGTGTGTTGAATTATGTTATCACTAATATATGTATGTTTTTATATATTCATGTGTGTTAAAACTTGAATGGACAAGTCAATTTGTTCCTCTTAATTCTAGAGAGGTTTTTTATATATTAATTATTCCTATAATGATGTCCCATTTTTAGTAGAAGTAGATTAGCGCAAATGGTCTTTTCTTCCACTTGACTTGTTAATAATCAGAAGGTGGTTTTTTGGCTATTTGTGAGTAGGTAAGGTACAGTACAACCTGTGATTTCTGCCTTGAGTAAAATAAATACCCGAGTCATTTTGGGCTTTCGAGGGCAGAACTCAGTAGGTTGTCTGTAAGAGTTTTCTGTATGATCTGGAAGCTTAAATTAATAAGAGGAGGAAATATTATGTCAATTCTTGGACCTTCTCAAATATAACATACTTTAATTACAGTTTCCAGATATTTGAAGAAGCCATGAGATGGAGTCACACAGTTAAGAGAGACAATGGTCCTTCTGATGTATCAATAGATGTATTAAGTGAGCTGACTTCAGGGTGGAAGGAAGTTCAGAAAGGGCCTGAGGGTATAAGAACAGTCTTTGTTAGTTAGCTGTCATGGATGTCATGTCATGGATGTCATGAGATGATGATGTTTAAATCTATAACAAGTATAGCTTTCAGTGGGAAAAACATGTGACATTTGTGTGGTGGGCTGGATGATGAAATGAGTGTGCGTTAAACATGCTGTAGAGTTCTACTATTTGGAAAACATGGCTATAATTACTGCTCAACTATACCTGTCCATCCATCCATCCATCTTCTCCCGCTTATCCGTGGTCGGGTCGCGGGGGTAGCAGTTCCAGCAGAGAGCCCCAAACTTTCTTTTCCCTGGCGACATCAACCAGCTCTGACTGGGGGATCCCAAGGCGCTCCCAGGCCAGCGAAGAGATATAATCCCTCCACCTGGTCCTAGGTCTACCCCTTGGTCTCTTCCCAGCTGGACGTGCCTGGAACACCTCCCTAGGGAGGCGCCCAGGTGGCATCCTAACTAGGTGCCCGAACCACCTCAACTGGCTTCTTTCGACGCGAAGGAGGAGCGGCTCAACTCCGAGTCCCTCCCTGATGACCGAACTTCTCACCTTATCTCTAAGGGAGACACCAGCCACCCGGCGGAGGAAACCCATCTCGGCCGCTTGTATCCGCGATCTCGTTCTTTCGGTCATGACCCATCCTTCATGACCATAGGTGAGGGTAGGAACGAAAATGGCCCGGTAGACAGAGAGCTTTGCCTTCCGACCCAGCTCCCTTTTCGTCACAACGGTGCGGTAAAGCGACTGCAATACCGCTCCCGCTGCTCCGATCTCACGCTCCATTGATCCCTCACTCGAGAACAAGACCCCGAGATACTTGAACTCCTTCACTTGGGGTAAGGACTCATTCCCTACTTGGAGTGGACAGTCCATCGGTTTCCTGCTGAGAACCATGGCCTCAGATTTGGAGGTGCTGATCCTCATCCCAGCCGCTTCACACTCGGTTGCGAACCGATCCAGTGAGTGCTGAAGGTCGCAGACCGATGAAGCCATCAGAACCACATCATCTGCAAAAAGCAGTGGTGCAATCCTTAGTCCACCGAACTGCAGACCCCCCCCCCCCCCACGACTACGCCTCGAAATCCGATCCATGTATATTACAAACAGGATTGGTGACAAAGCGCAGCCCTGGCGGCGGCCAACCCTCACCGGAAATGGGTCCGACTTACTGCCGAGGACCCGGACACAGCTCTCGCTTTGGGAGTACAGAGATTGGATGGCCCTGAGTAGAGACCCCCTCACCCCATACTCCCGCAGCACCTCCCACAGTAACTCCCTGGGAACCCGGTCATACGCCTTCTCCAAGTCTACAAAACACATGTAGACCGGATAAGCGTACTCCCAGGCCCCCTCCAGGATCCTTGCGAGAGTAAAAAGCTGATCCGTCGTTCCACGACCAGGACGGAATCCGCATTGTTCCTCCTCAATCTGAGGTTCGACAATCGGCCTGACCCTCCTTTCGAGTACCTTGGAGTAAACTTTCCCGGGGAGGCTGAGTAGTGTGATGCCTCTGTAATTGGCACACACCCTCTGATCCCCCTTTTTGAAAAGGGGGACCACCACCCCGGTCTGCCACTCCTTCGGTACCGTTTCCGACTTCCACGCAACGTTGATGAGACGTGTCAACCATGACAGTCCCTCAACACCCAGAGCCTTCAGCATTTCCGGGCGGATCTCATCCACCCCCGGGGCTTTGCCACTGTGGAGTTGTTTGACGACCTCAGTGACCTCCCCCCGGGAGATTGGCGTTGATCCCCCGTCATACTCCAGCTCTGCCTCTAACATAGAGGGCGGAGTTGTCGGGTTCAGGAGTTCCTCAAAGTGTTCCTTCCAACGTCCCAACACTCCATCAGTTGAGGTCAACAACGTCCCATCCTTACTGTACACAGCTTGGATGGTTCCCTGCTTCCCCCTCCTGAGGTGTCGGACAGTTTTCCAGAACAACTTTGGTGCCGCCCGAAAGTCCTTCTCCATGTCTTCTCCGAACTTCTCCCACACCCGCTGCTTTGCCTCGGCCACGGATGAGGCTGCTGCCCTTCGGGCCTGTCGGTACCTTGCAACTGCTTCGGGAGTCCCCCGGGATAACAAATCCCTGAAGGCCTCCTTCTTCAGTCGGACGGCTTCCCTGACCACCGGTGTCCACCAGGAGGTTCGAGGGTTACCGCCCCTTGAGGCACCTAAGACCTTGAGACCACAGCTCCCCACCGCGGCTTCGGCAATAGAGGCTTTGAACACCGACCACTCTGGTTCAATGTCCCCAACCTCCACAGGAATGCCCGAAAAGCTCCGCCGGAGGTGTGAGTTGAAGGCCTCCTGAACTTGGGCCTCCTCCAGACGTTCCCAGTTCACCCGAACTACACGTTTGGGCTTACCAGGTCTATCCAGAGGCTTCCCCCGCCACTCGACCCAACTCACCACCAGATGGTGATCAGTTGACAACTCCGCCCCTCTCTTTACCCGAGTGTCCAAAACATACGGCCTCAGGTCCGATGATACGATAACGAAATCGATCATGGACCTTCTGCCTAGGGTGCTCTGGTACCACGTACACTTATGAGCATCCTTATGTTCGAACATGGTTTGTTATGGCCAATCCATGACTAGCACAGAAGTCCAGTAACAAACCACCACTCCGGTTCAGATCAGGGGGGCCGTTCCTCCCAATCACGCCCCTCCAAGTGTCTCCATCATTGCCCACATGTGCGTTGAAGTCTCCCAGCAAGACTAAGGAGTCCCCTTCAGGAGCCCCATACAGGACTCTTTCCAGGGTCTCCAAGAAGGCCGAATACTCTGAACTGCTGTTGGGTGCATAAGCACACACAACAGTCAGAGTTTTCCCCCCCATAACCCGCAGGCGTAGGGAGGCGACCCTCTCGTCCACTGGGGTAAACTCCAACAACGAAGCACCTAACCGGGGACTTGTGAGTATCCCCACACCCGCCCGGCGCCTCACACCTTGAGCAACTCCGGAGAAGAATAGAGTCCAACCCCTATCCAGAAGTAAGGTTCCAGAGCCGACGCTGTGCGTAGAGGTGAGCCCAACCAGATCCAACTGGTACCGCTCCACCTCCCGCACAAGCTCCGGCTCCTTCCCCCCCAGAGAGGTGACGTTCCACGTCCCCAAAGCCAGCTTCTGCCGCCCGGGTCTGGTCCGTCGAGACCCTCCGCTTTCACTGCCACCCGTCTGGCAGCGCACCCGACCCCATCGATGTTTCCCGTAGGTGGTGGGCCCGCGGGACAGAGAAGCGGAGGTGTTGCCCACGTTGCCTTTTCGGGCTGGGCCCGGCCGGGCTCCGTGGCAAGCCCGGCCACCAGACGCTCGCCGACGAGTCCTCCTTCTGGGCCTGGCTCCAGAAGGGGACCCCGGGCTTCCTCCGGGCCGGGTATCCTCACTTCTTGTTTTTCCTTTCATGAGGTCTTTTGAACCAATCTTAGTCTGGCCCCTTGCCTGAGACCAATTTGCCATGGGAGACCCTACCAGGAACACAAGGTTCCAGACAACACAGCCCCCAGGTTCATCAGGGCACACAAACCTCTCTACCACGGTAAGGTGCTGGTTCTTCAGAGAGGTGTGTTTGTGTTTTATTGATTTCTATCTGTTTTATTCTTTCATGTTATGAGTACTAAATTGCCACAACATTTTGGAGTAGTTGGTTTAAACAGATGTGTGTGTGTGTTGAAGATGTTTAGGGGGAATGTGTGTGCGTTAAAGGGGAATGAGTGTGCGTTCTGTCAGGACTCCAGAGCATTGTTGTGGGACTGCCTGAGGGCAGAGGGACATAGAGACTATCTCTCACACACACACACACACACACACACACACACACACACACACACACACACACACACACACACACACACACACACACACACACACACACACACACACACACACACACACACACACACACACACACACACACACACACACACACACACACACACACACACACACACACACACACACACACACACTAGGGTCCCGCTCAGAAGTGAAACTGGCCAATGGAGAACTACCAGCTCACTGTCTTGGGCTCGCCCAGAAGTGAAATCGCCAATAACAAATAGCTAGGGAGGAGCAACCGACACCACCCCTCCCACAGAATTTGTATTTAGGCTGTCCCAATGTTCATAATCGGTGCTGTCTTCTGACTGACTGTCGTGGGACGTATCTCACTAGTAGAATTCAGCCCGGAGTGCTCTGTATTGTACTATTGGCGAGTGCTCTGTATTATGTATTGTTTGTTTTTTTACCATTAAAACAGATTATTGTCTAACCTTTATTCTGGTGTTTTGAGTTCCTTCTTTTATAATTTGAGCAGCTCATCAGTCATCAAGGGACGCGCGGAGCAGAGGTGAACCTTACACCACCGCCATTGGGTGGTGCTCCAACAGGGCGCAGAAGAAACCAGAACAACATTCACAGTGAGGTCCGTGGATTATCCTCCTGAGTGAGTGGGACAGTGTTTCTGGAGCATGATTTTACTGTAATGTCCTTATTTATTGTAATACTGAGTACCGCAAACTAAATGGTATTTCAGAGACACAGATCTTAATATATCTTAAAACAGAAATGCGTTGTTGTTTTTCTTAAGACAGTGTGTTATTGCGTCACAATTACTAGCGACCTTGGCAGAGGTACCCTAATCTGAGAATATGTAATGTAACTTGATTACTTTAAATTACCTTTGGGTTACCTACATATTACATGCAATGCAAATCAATACAAAATAATGACATATCAATAACATGTTTCTGGTGTTTTATTTTAGACAACAGAACAATGTGACATTAAAAAAAGGAGAAACCAAGATATTTAGTATTACAAATTATTTTATTTATAGGAAAACCTTGCTTTCATGAAGCATTTTCAGGCAGTAATACACCAACAATGAAACACATGAGCACAGTTTTAAAAAACTGAAATAAAATCTGAGTTTACAGGAAATGCTCCGTTTTAGTTTAATACACACAGTTAAAATCACACACACTATTTTATGAACATATTTCATTTTTATTTGTTCCGTTCATGGTATGCAAAACTTAATGTGTGTCTTAATTGTTAACAAAACATGTCTCTGTAAACACACCATTGAGCGAAAAGGAGCAGGGAGAAGAAAAAAATCTTATAGCCTATTACCTGCCCCTTTCTAAAATAAACAAAATAAATAGAAATAGATGGTCTGTCCTTCATATTTCTTTTTCACAGCCAAACTTATTCACAGCCAAACATAACAATATCTTAGGATAATAAGAGAAACACAAAAAATACTTATTTCCCACTTGACGGTTAACGGAAAGAAATAAAACAACAACAAAAAAACTACAACACCAAAACATCACATGTATAAGGAAAAGGAAAAGTGCAACACCCTCATCTGAGTCCTACTGGAGAAGAAGGTGGAAAGCGGCGTATAATGATGCAGGCTAAGAGCTCAACTCAGTGAAAGCACTGCCTGCTGACCAATCAGAGCTCAGTGTGCGGAGTTTAAAGCGATCAAGTCATATTACAGGAGAAAGGAAATACAGAAAAGCTGCCGTCGCAGGAAAGACCGCCGGCAAAAATCACCGACTGTGTGAACGTGAACATTAATAGAATATCACCTCCATCTTCAGAGCAATCTGACTATTATAACATTAGCGTTAAGAAAGCTTACTTAAATATCGGCCACAACATAAGTAACCGGATCAGAGTACATTAAGTACAGTCCGCGGCATATCACTTCATAATGTATCATATATCTCCTTATCTGAGTCAGCTGAGCCGTATCTGGCCGTGCAACACTCACAGTGTCACGTACTGGATGCAGAAGTATTATTTTAAGCAACACATTAAGTTGAGGAAACACTCGAGACAAATGTAATTAAAGTCAGCTCGTGTTTTAGAGACGGGGCAGTGATCATAAACCTGTTAATGTACGCATTCAAACACTTTTTCTTTTGCCAGCTGTATTCACCTTGCAGGTGCAGCTATGTGGCTTTTATCCTGGATAAAGTGTTTAAGTCATGGATGTTTAAAGTTTAACTTCTTCATTTTTGACTAGTATTAAAGTTCACTTTTCATTCAGGAAGTATGACGCTGCGCTGTCAGTGCGCTTCTCCATGTTTGTGATTGGTCGAATGCTCCAAATACCACCCCTTTCATGTGAACGCGCACCTAACTAGATAGGAAACGGCTGGCTTGAGCGATCCACTTGATAACCCGCGTCGTAGTACAGTTTAGCGAGAGCGCGTATGTTTTGGATTAGGCCAACCGGCTAACTCAAACATATCCAGGTTAGGTTGAACCAGCTTCGTAGTATAGGCCCCTGGTTGCTTATTTCTCTGAAATCTGGCAACAGAGTGGGCAGGGCGCAGTGTCTAATAGTAGCAGTAAGCTAACGAGAGGCTACGTTCAGCTGGTGACTTGGGAGTCGGGACAGAGAAAATGTGAGGAGTTTGGAAGCATTATGTAAATGTAAAGCGAAGGCAGTGTAACAGCCAGATGCAATGTTTGCAAGGCAGAGGTTCCGCGTGGTGGAAAGAACAGAGCTACGTTCAACACGACCAATCTAATAGGCTACCTGAGAAACAAACACCAACAACAACACGACGAGTACACAGCGGCCACTCATGTAACGGCACTGAAACAACCGACACTTTCAGAGACTTTTAAAAGGAAAGAGAAACTGCCCCAGAACAGTGAAAAGGCCAAAAAAATAACAGCCAAGATAGCTGAATTCATCGCGTTGGATGACCAGCCGTTATCTGTTGCCTTTTTTTTCTCTTAATGCATTGCATAAAGATCGGATCGGGAAAAATCGGTATTGGCAGATTGTCTAAATCCAATGATCGGAATCGGATCGGGAGCAAAAAAAGGTGATCGGGACATCCCTAATCATAGACATAAAAAAATATGTACCAATGCAGGACACACACATACAAGTACTAGACTTATTCGAACACATCCTCACTCCCAGGTCGGCCTATGTTGACGTTATGTCAAATCCCCTGTGTCGGCTTTTTCCAACGCAAGAGGTGGGCGGCCGTGTCGGCTTTTTCCAACGCAAGGGGTGACGGCCCTTAGCGTACATTTTCAACTTTCCGGGATGTCCATAGGCTTCTATATAGCTCCCTAAACGTATGTTGTAGACGACTTGAGATCGCGAGTGAATGCTACCTGAAGATCCATTCTCACAGCGTTTATCAACCGTTTTCTTACTCAATATCAAGCCACACTTATTGTTCTATTTCGTATGAGGCTTCGCCCTCTAAGGCTATCGCTATTGGGTAATCCCACTGCACGTGTGCAGCACTGACGGGACAGGGGAGACAGGGCGGGGCTCGGGGTTAGCCGACATATGAATTACGACTAGGGTTGGGTATCGTTTGAATTTCCACGATTCTGATTGCGATTCCGATTCTACTTTTCGATTCCGGTTCTTAATGGCTCTCAATTCCGATTCTTTGAGGGGCAGGGTAAAACAATTATAAATGGCTTCTTCCACCAAAAAAAGTACATTTATTCGAGAAACTTGTACACAGGTTAGTTTACAGTAATATTCATATTAATCAGTCTGTTTATATTCACTGCTATTCAACTGTAACCTGAGAACCACTGAAGCTACAACAGTGCAACAGTCCAACATTTAAAGGAAACCCCCCCCTGTTTGAACATTTTAAAGTAAAATGCTTCAATCTGGTGCACTTTAAGCAGAATTACTAGAGACTAGATCTAGGGGGTACAACTCTAAACACCCATATGAAAAAGATCGGTTTACATTTTAATAATCAAATAAGTATGTGAACATAACCAATAACCTACCATAGCCAATAACAAATACATGTAACTTATTTTATTTGTGTTGTTCATTCATATCTTATTTTACTATTTTATGTATGCATATTTTTTTATCTCTCCAGTTTAAAACGATATGTCTGGTTTACTGTCCTATAGTATACATTGGAATGATTTCAAACCTATAAATCCCAATAATTATAAAGGAGTGCCTTGGAAATATCTGTTAAATTGTGACCAAACCGTTTGAACTTAAACTAAAGTGAACTATCTAAACACTCAGAGTCCTTTACCTCACTGTGCCACGATCACAGGTACAGATCAGAACCCAATAGCACGACTCAGATACGACCTGATCTAAAGGTTCAAATGGAGCTTTACTCAGTGCGCGTAACACTAAGCCAAAACCCCATTGAGGCGCCAAAGCGCGTAACACATGTCTGAGTCTCTGTGCTCCCCGTAGAAAACGTTTTGTCAGAGGGTGACTAAAAACCGTGCTGACCCCAAACCTACGTGGCAAGATGAAATGGCAGCAGCATATGTTTTACCGTGCTATAAGCCAATTCCATAAAACTAGGGCCACCAGGGTGGGTGGAGGGTGTCAGGAGGACGGGTTTGGGCTGACAACCCAGGAGCACCGCGGAGGACCCGGAAGGGATCTCGGGCGGACGACCCGGGGGCAAGACAGAGTCCAAGGTGGGGGTTATGGAGGGGCGAAGGCCACCGCGGGCAAACTCAGGGGGCCGAGCATGAGGGCGAGGACCGCGGCCGGGAAAGTCAGGGGGCCGGGCTCGAGGGCGAAGGCCATGGCTCTCAGGGGGCCGGGATCGAGGGTGAAGACTCCGGCTCTCAGAGGGCCGGGCTCGAGGGCGAAGACCAGACAGCTCTGCAGGCCGGGCAGGAAGACGCTGATGGTACAGCACCGGAGGCCGGGCAGGACCCGGTGTCGGAGCTGGTGGGACAGGCCTCGGCAGGATCCCCCACGGAAGAGGACCAGGACAAGGGATTGGCAGGACCCCGGCAGGAGAGCAGTCGGCGGGACCTCCAACGGGACAGGACATAGGGTAGGCAGGACGCCCGGCAGGAGAGTAGTCGGCGGGGCCTCCAACGGCACAGGACAAAGGGTTGGCAGGACCCCCGGCAGGAGAGCAGCCGGCGGGACCCCCAACGAGACAGGACAAGGAGCCGGCAGGACCCCCGGCAGGAGAGTAGACGGCGGGACCTCCAACGGGACAGGACAAGGAGCCGGCAGGACCCCCGGCAGGAGAGTAGATGGCGGGACCTCCAACGGGACAGGACAAAGGGTTGGCAGGACCCCCGGCAGGAGAGTAGTCGGCGGGGCCTCCAACGGCACAGGACTAAGAGTTGGCAGGACACCCGGCAGGAGAGTAGTCGGCGGGGCCCCCAACAGGACAGGACCCGGAGTAGGGACCCGAGAGGAGACTCGAGAGGGGAACCAAGGGGGAACTCGAGAGGGGACTCGAGAGGGGACTCGAGAGGAGACTCGAGAGGGGAACTAGAGAGGAGAGACTAGTTACTGGTTGTATCTGAGTCGTGCTATTGGGTTCTGATCTGTACCTGTGATCGTGACAGTACAATCTGGCCAAACATGAATCCAGCCGACTCAGCGACAGAACCGCCTTCGCACGATATCGTGTTACAACGCCACGAGCAGCAGCTTACCTTCATGGCTGAAGCGATGCAGGAGATGGCCGCTCGCTACGAACGGACCTTTGTGAATCTCCGTGATCATCTTCAGACCCGTCCTGCAACGGTCCATGGCCCGGAACTAACTCCAGCTTCCGCTGTTGTAATCCAGAGTCCTCCGGCATCGGATGCACGCCTGCCTCCTCCGGAACGCTACTCTGGAGCTCCAGGTTCGTGCAGACCATTCCTGGTCCAATGTTCCCTCGCCTTCGAGCTTCAGCCTTCCGCCTTCCCAACAGAAAGATCCCGGGTGGTGTATATTGTCTCTCTTCTCACGGGCAAAGCTAAAGACTGGGGTACCGCCGAATGGGAAAGACAATCCTCTGCCTGCTCGTCTGTAAGCGTATTCTCCGATGAACTGCGTAAAGTTTTTGATCACGCTACACCCGGAAGAGAGGTAGCTCGGGGACTGTTTAACCTGGTGCAAGGAGGGAGATCTGTGTCCGATTACTCCATCGAGTTTCGTACCATAGCCGCCGAGAGTAACTGGAATGCTTCTTCACTTCTCGATGCCTTCTACAACGGTCTCTCGGATCGCCTTAAAGACGAGCTGGCAGCTAGGGACCTTCCTGCTGATTTAGATGAGCTGGTGGCTCTCTCCATCCGCATTGACTGCCGTCTGCGGGAGCGGAGGAGAGAGAGGGTTTTCTCCGTCGCCCCTCAGGCTCCGCCTCTCCCGTCAGCGCATGCTACTGAACAGGTGAGAGGAGGATTTTCTAACTCGTCTGAACCAATGCAGCTGGGGCGGACCCGGCTCTCCGAGGCAGAACGACAGCGCCGCCTGCGGGACAACTGCTGTCTTTACTGTGGCCAGCAGGGTCATCTTGCCTTCTCTTGTCCTGTAAAAGACAGGGCTCACCAGTCATCCAGAGGGCGCTGGTGAGCCGTATGATTTTAGAAATGCCCTCTCGACCCCTAACCCATGCTCAGCTGAGCTGCTTGGGGAAAATGCACACTGTGGCAGTTCTTATTGACTCTGGTGCTGATGCCAGTCTTTTGGACATAACACTGGCCTTTCAAATGGGACTTGGTCAGGAGGCTTTGGAGAAGCCCATCAATGCTACAGCTCTAGATGGTCGTCTTCTCTGCAGAGTAACACACCGTTCAACTCCAGTTCAAATGAGCATGTCAGGTAATCACAGCGAAACACTCTCTTTTCACCTTATCCATGCACCACATCAGCCTGTCATTTTGGGGTTTCCTTGGTTAAGGAGGCATAATCCTCATATAGATTGGGCTTCAGGGACTATTAGAGAGTGGAGTGCTCATTGTCATGCTGTCTGCTTAAGATCTAGTTCCTCAATTGATTCCAGTCAGCCGAGTATCTCTGAGTGTGAAGACCTTTCCGGTGTTCCCAAGGATTACTGGGATCTTAAAGAGGCCTTTAACAAAGTTCGGGCCACCTCACTCCCGCCTCATCGTGCTAATGACTGTCCTATTGACCTGTTACCTGGTACTTCTCCTCCTAGAGGTCGACTTTTTCTTTATCGGCTCCTGAAACTAAGTCAATGGAGAAGTATATCAATGACTCTTTGGATGCAGGGCTTATCCGGCCTTCATCATCTCCTGCTGGTGCAGGTTTTTTCTTCGTGGGTAAGAAGGATAAGACTCTGCGCCCATGCATTGACTACAGAGGACTCAATAACATCACTGTCAAGAACAGGTACCCCCTTCCACTTGTTTCCTCTGCATTTGAACTGTTACAAGGCGCTACTATTTTTACCAAGCTGGACCTACGTAATGCGTACCATTTGGTGAGAATCAGGGAGGGGGACCACAATTTACTTCTCGTTTTTGGTCCGAGTTTTGCAGGCTGCTGGGAGCCAGTGTCAGTCTCTCGTCCGGATTTCATCCCCAGTCCAATGGTCAAGCAGAGCGAATGAACCAGGAGATGGAGACTGCCTTACGCTGTCTAGCTTCCTCCACTCCCTCCTCCTGGTCGAGGCAGCTTCTATGGGTTGAGTATGCCCACAACACCCTTCCTAGTTCTGCTACTGGTCTTTCTCCATTCCAATGCTCCCGCGGATACCAGCCGCCCCTTTTCCGGCACAGGAACGGGAGGCCAGCGTCCCATCTGCACAGGCGTTTGTAAGCCGATGTCGACGCATGTGGTTAAAGGCCCGCTCCGCGCTCCTGCGCTCTTCCGACCGTTATCAACGGACCGCCAATCGCCGTCGCAAGCCAGCTCCACAGTACTCCCCAGGGCAACGTGTCTGGCTCTCCACACGGGATCTCCCTCTCAGAGTTGAGTCAAAGAAGTTGTCTCCCCGTTTTGGATTATCAATCCTGCAGCTGTCCGCCTGCGTCTGCCCCCTTCTATGAGGATTCATCCTACCTTCCACGTGTCCAAGATCAAACCAGTTAATGTGAGCCCTCTTCAGCCCCCCTCTACACCCCCACCACCACCCCGGACTATCGACGGGGAGACTGTTTACACTGTCCGTCGCCTCATCAAGTCCAGGCGACGTGGTAGAGGGTTGCAGTACCTGGTACACTGGGAGGGTTATGGTCCTGAAGAGCGGTCATGGGTGCCCGCTCGCAGTATCTATGACCCATCTCTCATTACTGACTTTCACCAGGCCCATCCCGATCAACCTCGTAGGACGTCAGGAGCCGTCCATAGAGGGGGGGGGTTCTGTCACAAGTTAGACACTTTTATTATTGTTTGTTTGATGCCTCATCTAAACTCTCCTGTCATTTCAGATCCCGCTTTCCTCCAGGCCCTTGTAATCAGCTCATTTCCCTCACCTGGTCTCCTCAGCCCTTCCCCTCACCTGTTACTCATTCCCTCATCACTCCACAGTATTTATACCACCTCATTATCAGTTGTCCTTTGCCAGATTGTCTTGTCGTTTCCGCCAAGCTCTCAAGTGAGTGTTGTGCTCTAGTCCCGAGTTTTGTCCTGCCCAGTTTTGGATTCCTGCCTGTGTGCTCTTGGCTCTCACATCAGCTAAAGGGTGAGTGATGTGTCTGCTCTCTCTGTGGCTCCGTCATGTCTCCAGATCCAAGGAGATGGCAGCTCAGCTGTTTTGCGCCCTAACCCGGCTTTTATGCCAAAGGTGATCACAAGCTCTTTTAGATCGAGAGGGATCACTTTGGATGGTTTCTTCCCTCCTCCTCACACATCAGAGGAAGAAGCCACATCTCATCTCCTCTGTCCAGTACGTGCGCTGTCATGTTATATTGCACGCACAGCCACGTTGCGCAAGTCTCAGCGCCTGTTTGTGCATTACAGAGAGCACTCAATAGGGCAGCCTCTGTCTGCACAGCGGCTGTCACACTGGTTGTGTGAGGCTGTATCACAGGCGTATTTCTACTCTGGGGTGGATCCCCCAGAAAACATCAAAGCGCACAGCACCAGAGGAATGACAGTGGAAGACATTTGCAATGCTGCATCTTGGTCTTCCCCCTGTTCTTTTATTCGTTTTTATTTGAGGGATGTCTCCCATCCCTCTCTGACACATTCAGTACTGAGTGTTCTGTCAGATTGAGTAATGTCAGGGACTAAATGGCGTGCCCTCTCTCCTGCCTATCGGCATTCAGAGAGCTGCCCCTTTTGCCCCTCTTTTATAGGTTTAACAAGTGGGATTTGTTTATCTCTACTTTTTTTAAACGACGGGTATTCACCTTCATTCCCTTAAAGAGAATATTCATTTGGAATAATGCTATATTTCCAGGGACTGTGATGCTCCTTTCTTTTTCGCATGGGTTATTAATTGAGTAGATGGGTTTTGGTGCTTCTGGTTACGTACGGACCAGTGGGGCGTGGACTACATCCTGCTTCGCCCTTAACCCAATAGCGATAGCCCTAGAGGGCGAAGCCTCATACGAAATAGACTGAGGTTATGTACTGTAACCCAGCTTCTATGAGTATAGGCGCAGCCCTCTAAGGTTCGGGCCCCACTGGCTCCGCGAATAGCTGAAGAGAAGCTGTTTGTCTGGGAGCAGTTGGACGGGCCTTCTTCCTATTTATACGGAAGTGAGGCCGGAGGTGGGGCCCACGTCATAGGTGGGCGTGGATTAAGTCTGTCAGTGCTGCACACGTGCAGTGGGATTACCCAATAGCGATAGCCTTAGAGGGCTGCGCCTATACTCATAGAAGCTGGGTTACAGTACGTAACCTCAGTGTTTACTTCTTCATTCTTCAGTTATTTTAACTGATATTATACGTCTGTATTATACTCTTATAAGATGTAAGTTACAAGCATTTGTACCAGTGCTTTTCACAAGTAGACTCATGCAGGCCAGAGTAGCTGGAGTGATTCAACAACAACAAAAAGACATATCTGAGAAGTGATCAGAATGAACAGAAAGAGGAAAAGGAAAAGAGAGTACGCTGAAGAGACCAGGAGGGTCAGAGCAGGAGGAAGCCAGGAGGAGATGAAGAGACCAGGAGGGTCAGAGCAGGAGGAAAAGGAGGAGATGAAGAGACCAGGAGGGTCAGAGCAGGAGGAGATGAAGACATTAGTGAAGAAGAAGTAATAAAGTAATAAAGCTGAAGTGTCAGAAAGAGGGCCAGAGGCAGGGATCAGGAGGCAGATGAGACTCCAGCTGGACCACATGGTATGTTCTTATTTTCCTTGCATATATTCCATTACAGCAGCACAATCTAGCAGTTCTTAGTATTGACAAATATGTATTGAAATGTGTTGCTGCACAGGTCACCTTTAGCTCTCTTAAGAGATGGGTGATGTATTTGTGTACTTAATTATAACTTAAGTACTTTACTGTACTTACAGTAAACAGAATTATAGGGTATCATGAGTATTTTCTGCTGTTTTATACGATATTTGTTTGTTTGAACACCTTGTTTCTCTTGTGCATTAAGAACACTTGTGTTAGGGTATGATTTAACAATAAATAGGTTATATAATATCAAATGCCACGTACTGTCCGCCCTCCCATGCCACCCTGGCATGATCTCTTGCCACCCCATGTATAATGTTCTAGAACCGCCACTGCTATCAACTAAACATGAAACATATAACATGAACCTGATTTACTAACTTAAATTAGCAGACATGATGGGATGCTAAGTAGACATATTCACACTTAAAGTATTAGCCTACAGAACAGAACAGTTGATATAGAAGAGATAACATCTGATCCTTTACAACCAGTGTTGGGCGTAACGGAGTTACAGTAATGTATTACATTACTTCGTTACAGCAAAAAAACGCATTACTAATGAAATTTGGGTAATATAATGCTCAGTAAGTAACGCAGTTACAAGTTACAACACATTTTAACCCGAAATTAAATGGTGTGATCGCGAGACATTCCAACACCAGAGAAAAATTGTGTGGGTAGATTAGTAGCCTGGTGTTTACCCTTCAGCCGGCCCAGTTCTACGGGGGTGCATAGGCATGCTTTGCACCCCCAGTTGAATGTTATGCACCCTCTATTCAAAAAAGAGAACGGAGCGAAAAATACAAACAACAAATTGTGTCAGGTGCGCGTGACCTGCTCCGCTGCGCGTGCATCATTTCCAAACTGCTTCCACAGCAGTGACACACATCTGTGGATAATCATTTATACGAAAATGGTTGAAGCAACCATCACTAAACGCCAGCACCACTGCATCTACTGCAGAGTCAGACAATAGCAACATGTCAGATGGGGACGTTATGTTACCCGCCGTCGTGGACACTAGCTGACCCCTAGATTCCTCCAGGTCCGTCTGCGTCAAGTTACGGCTGCGCCGCGGTTTTGGTCCGGCCTCCTCCGGCGTCATACGCAAGCGGCAAACTCTGGGGAACAGCCGGGACGCCAATACGGAAGTGCCACACACTGCAGTTCATACATGGGCCGCTAGGGACTGACTGCAGAAAGGAGCCATTTCCATAGACCCCCATGTTAAAATGCCCAACTTTACAGCAGAAAAAAACATGTTTCTACCCATGGATGCAATAAATATTATTATCGATATAGTTAGATTATGAATCTGTGAGTGAATTGTTTTCTAACACGACCCTTTTATTTATATTAGGTCTTAACGTTTAATTAAATTGTTGTGCTGTGCGCTTGAATGTACTAACAGAACTTACAAGAAGTCTACTCTCAGCTTTTTTCGGGGAGTAAAATGATAATATTATACATGTTTGTTAACCCCGTTAGCAGGTGTTTGTGTGCTTGTTAGTGTTAGAAATTAAAATCAATGTTTTATGGCATAATGTACCTTAAACATACAGTCAGTTTAAATGCTATTTTATTCTGGAAAAAACCGGAAGTTCTCAATACCAAGCTTTTATTCTGAAAATCCTTCATGACGACATCCGGGACTACCGCCCATTAGTATCATTAAAGTGGCTAAATATTACATATACAGTTATGAAAGAGATAAGGAGGAGAAAAGGCATGTGGAAGTAAGCAATGAATGTAAAATGTCGAAATCCTCTGTTTAACGCGATATCGGACACAGGAGAACGAGGGGGGAAGTCCCCTACGTCACTACAGCTCCCAGAGAGGAGGAGCGAACAGCCAAGCGGGAAGGACGAATGCTTGTAAGCTCTTCTGCACGGCCATCACAGGGAGAGGAAGCTGCAGACTTTCTCTCCTGACTGAACAATATCCTGCTTGTAACATTACCGCGCTTTTTATTAATTAAAGTACCAATTTTGAACCTTCTCAGAGACTCCATTTAGTCTCCTTTTTAAGCTTCTTACCTGGACGCGAGAATAACGAACACAGCATAACATTAGCTTAGCTTGTGATGTAGCTTATTAGCCAGCTAAGGACGTAACACTTTATACCAACCTGATCTCACCAGAATGCGTAACTCCACCACGACTCCTTAACACCGTATTGCGTGGTGGAGTCACGAACTTTGTTACATTTACGTGTCGGCACCACGCAAACAACCCCAATGTAAAGTGAATGAGGCTCCTTTGTCGTGGTGCACACACGCATTTCTACCACATCCTGCAGTGAGCTTTTATTCTATAAAACGTTTTTAAAATCTACTTTATAGCTTGTAGTAACTCACGGGAGGCTTCTTTTATTTTATTTGTATTCATAATGATTTTTATTTTTCGTCAGAATGTATTATGGTGCATTAGTTACAAATGTTTGGTCTCAAAAAACAGTGCATTGTGTGTAATACAACTGTGATTTGTATTACATTAGTTTGTTTTTAAGGAAGGCCAGAGCTTCAGCTGTGTCAAATAGATTGTCCCCTTTAGTTAACATTTTTTAAAAGAACATTATATTCCGATTTGATCATGTCCCCTTTATTGTATTACGGAGAGCAATGTGAGCGTCCATTCCCATTGGATAACGCAGGATTTTACACCCGGAAGTAAGTATACTCTTTACTGTCGATTGATTTTACAGTGATATCTGCACTACTCATCAACTCAAAAACACGAGCTTATCCTTGTTGATTACACAACATTGATTGGTTTAAATTGTGTACAATGCTTTTGTAATTTTCTCCTTCGATTCGGAGAAACAAATATTTGTTCAGTTTAGGATGGCCGAAGACACTACACTACCCAGAATCCTCAGCTATTGTCTGCGTTGCCTCAAGCTCTGTGATTGGTTGACTGCATTCCATATGAAAAAAACGTTTCGTAAAAAAAAGATAAATCATACTTTATTCAGCAGTGCTTGCTTTACTCTTTGAAAGTCATCACATAAATGCATTGTAATAAATGGTTTGGCTGCATTACATATTACACATCTGTCGTAGTTCTGTATTTGTATTTATCTACAGAGATCTGGCTCAGAATAGACCGGAAACTATTCTTTTACCGTTCTGTTTTAATTTCACAATAAAGTTAGTAGTAATAATTTGTTTTGATATTATTGTTTTTTATTAACTACTCATGTTAAAACCATCTTTTCTGTGTTGCTGTGGGGTTTTTCCATCGCTTTTGTGTTACAAATATCAAAACAATAACTAAATATATCCGTCGTAAACTAAACCAGAAACAGCAGTATATTTTATTTTGTTAACACTGTAAACTTGACAGCTTTTTAACCCAAACCACCTACTGGTTAAAGCACGTTATTACACGTTTAGAGTAATATTGAAATCTTGAAAAGGGATGTCCAAAATAGCAATTATATACAGTTTTTAATTAACTATTTGTAGAGAATAACGAGTAGTGTATATACCTTATAGGGATCTGCAGATACATATTTAGTCTTCTCAAGCACCAACAATCATTACATTACATTGCATTTAGCTGACGCTTTTATCCAAAGCGACTTACAATAAGTACATTCGACCAACAAAATACAAGCTTGAAGAAAACAGAATCATAAAGTACATCAGGTTTCATAGAGCCAAAACATTTCAAGTGCTACTCAACTGGCTTTAGATAAGCCAGTCCTCCAATCAAATATCTCTCCTGATTGTTGGCACTTGACAATCACCTTCCCTGTATTGTACTCAGGTGTAACTAAAGTCTGCTTTAAGGGTTGTTTATATTTCACATCATTAATCAGAATTTGTAAAGTAACTAAAATAAATGTGGTGCAGTAAAAATACCAGGTTAACCTTAAAGAAAGCCCTCAGGATTATAAAAGACCCCCATCACCCCAGCCACAAACTGTTTTGTCTGCTGCCGTCTGGCACAACAGCCACATTCTAGGAGAGGATGTGGCTGTTGTGGAGGACTATAGTACCTGGGAGTGCACTTATGGGCTGAACTGGAGGATCAACACTGACGCTGGGTACAAGAAGGGGATGAACAGACTCTATTTTCTGAGGAAGCTGAGATCCTTCCACGTGTGCAGCAAGATGCTGGAGATCTTCTAGTCTGTTGTGGCCAGTTCACTCTTCTTTGCTGCGGTCTGCTGGGGGGGGGGGGGGGGGGCATCAGAGCCGGTGACACCAGCAGGATCAATAAAGTGATCAGGAAAGCTGGGTCTGTCATCGGCATCAAGCTGGACCCCTTTGAAGCTGTGGTGGATAACCCACCCATCCTCTCCATCTGCAGCTGGACAGTCAACGGAGCTCCTTCTCCAACAGACTGCTGCAGCTCCGCTGTCACAAGGACCGATACAGGAACACATTCCTGCCCACTGCAATAACTCTGTACAATAAATCACCTCTGGCTGGAAGAGAACTCTCTGCTCCATAGTTTCTCTAATACAACCTCGCTGTACATTGATATTCCATATCCCATTGTCATATGTTTTTGAATATGTATATTTGCATATATAATATCTACATGTATGTTTTCTATTTCAACACGTATATTTTCTATTTTCTTTTCTTTTCTTTCTATTCTTGTTTATTTCTATTCAAATTGGGATCAATAAAGTACCATCTTATCTTATCTTACATCCGGACTAAAACCACCAGACTCAGGGACAGTTTCATCCCACAGGCCATAAGACTATTAAACACCTGAACTTTGAAATAACATCCATAACATTCATCTGGCTGCTACTTAGAAATGATTTGTCTAATATATCATATTCCAATCACTTGTATAGACTCTTATTGCACTATTTCACTTTTTACTATTTTTCTTTGTGTATTGACTTGCACTATTTTTTCTGTTTATCTGTTTTATTGTGTTGCACTGTTGGAGGAGCCTGTGACCTAAGGTTGGGGGAGGAGACGTTCGATTCCTGTTTTGAATAGTGTGCCGTCGATGGGTTTCATTCCATTTCAAAATGCTGTTTGTTGCTCAGCATAAACTGCAACATTGTCAAGCAAAGCACATGGTGTAGTCCCAAACGATAGCTGAGGATTCTGGGTAGTGTAGTGTCTTCGGCCATCCTAAACTGAACAAATGTTTGTTTCTCCGAATCGAAGGGGAAAATTACAAAAGCATTGTACACAATTTAAACCAATCAATGTTGTGTAATCAACAAGGATAATCTGGTGTTTTTGAGTTGAGTAGTGCAGATATCACTGTAAAATCAATCGACAGTAAAGAGTATACTTACTTCCGGGTGTAAAATCCTCCGTTGTCCAATGGGAATGGACGCTCACATTGCTCTCCGTAATACAATAAAGGGGACATGATCAAATCGGAATATAATGTTCTTTTAAAAAACGTTAACTAAAGGGAACAATCTATTGGACACAGCTGAAGCTCTGGCCTTCCTTAAAAACTAACTAATGTAATACAAATCACAGTTGTATTACACACAATGCACTGTTTTTTGAGACCAAAAATTCTTAACTAATGCACCAAAATACATTCTGACGAAAAATAAAAATTATTATGAATACAAATAAAATAAAAGAAGCCTCCCGTGAGTTACTACAAGCTATAAAGTAGATTTAAAAAACGTTTTATAGAATAAAAGCTCACTGCGGGACGTTGTAGAAATGAGTGTGTGCACCACGACAAAGGAGCCTCATTCACTTTACATTGGGGTTGTTTGCGTGGTGCTGACACGTAAATGTAACAAAGTTCGTGACTCCACCACGCATTGTGGTGTTAAGGAGTCGTGGTGGAGTCACGCATTCTGGTGAGATCAGGTTGCTTTATACATGTATATATATTAGGGCTGTCAAGTTAACGCGTTAGGAAACACAACTTGAGGCCGGTGTTATGCCGTAGGTTGAAGCCTTGCCGTGGATTGAAGCCCTGTTCGCGGGGACGCGCAAAGGTGACGTCATCGCCTGTTTTGAGCGTTCACCGTTTTCTAAGCTTTTTTCACCCTTTTCAAAGCTTTTATCTCTCTTTTGAATGATATATAAGATTAAAAAGCAAACGGCTGAATAAATAATGTGCATACAATTGCGAGGAGGCTCGTTTTAAGGACACGTTTTTCAGATCTGTCACAATCTTCGTATTGGAATAAACTTACGTTTTGAGTGTATAGTCCCACTCTGTTATATTCCTCCTTCCTACAGAACAGACAATGACAGGATAATATGTGATTTGTCAATAGTCCTATTTCTTAAAACCTTCTCTGTTGTTTAAGTGTGAATAGTAAGCAATGATATAACAGTAATGATATCACATGATCATGTCAGACACTGTTATTTTCAATCAAGCCTAAAAGATAATGTGTTCAAACTGGCTTCACTCACTTCAATTGCTCCTTTGAATATCATTTGTATATATTACTACTCAACACATGTTTGTATTGTAATGCAAATATTTTTTTTTAATTGTATTTTAAAGTGACATTGAATGCTTTGAAAGGTGCCCTAAAATAAAGTGTATTATTGATCTTATATCTGTGCCTCTATTACATTACATATAATTTTCTATCACACTATTAATGTTCCTTATTTTAGACTAGGTTAATCCTGGTGTCAATAGGGAAGATCTGCACTGTTCTCTACATAACATGTTCAGAGCAGGTATTTCTCCTGCCGGATTTGGCCAAACAACTTCACCAAAATCACACTGGTGTTGCATGTTCCCCTCTAGTTTATGCTCACCAAAGCATTTTACTCTGCGCCCAGCAGGTGAAACACTAAATAGGGGCTTCAAAATCCGGCAGATCAGGTGTTGGTGCTGCCGGATTTGGAACCCCCCCCTATATCTTTCTCCAGGATAGTCATAACTTCACCAAAACCACACTGGTGCTTGCTGTTCCCCTCTAGTTTGTGCTCACCAAAGCATTTCACTCTGGGCCCAGCGAGTCAAAAACTAAAGAGGGGCTTCCATATCCGGCAGTGCAGTTGCTAGAGCTGCCGGATGTTGAAGCGCCTCCTGTAATTGTGTCCAGGATAGTCACAATGTCACCAACATCACACTGGTGTTGCATGTTCCCCTCTAGTTTATGCTCACCAAAGCATTTTACTCTGCGCCCTGCAGGTGAAAAACTAAAGAGGGGCTTCAAAATCCGGCAGATCAGGTGTTGGTGCTGCCGGATTTGGACATAGCTTCTGGGAGGACAGGAGTGTTTCCTGTATCCCATTGAACTGTGGGGGGGGGAGTGGGGGTGGGAGAGGCGAACTGCAGGACGTATCCTCTACTGATCAGCCTGCTCATCCATCTGTCCATCAGACCCACGTGCTGCCACTCTGAGAAAACCTCTAAGAGCGGGCGCACGTGCTCCAGATGTGTTTTGGGTCGTCATGGTGACGAGCCCCTGCCGCCGCTGCCCGTGAGGCAACACAAGGTGAGCTTGGACCGAAAGGGCTGCGCGGGGGCCTCCACACGCTGCGTCTCACTCCGACTCTCATCCTGAGGCGCGTACACGCTCAGGGGATGGATGGAGGTGTGTGCAGTGCTGCCCACATGAAGCGTTATAACGGCGATCATGGGTTTATTAAGGCCGTGTGTACGAGGCGTATCTCGGACAGAGGAATGCTGCGAGCTCTGCAGGTTATTAACTGGGGTTAAAACCGGCAGACTTCTGCAGCGAGCCCTGCTGTCTACTTAATCAACAGATTAGTGGCAGCCGGCTTACTTGGCGAGCTCTGCAGTTTATTAACCGATAGGTTAAAACCAGCAGAATTCTGCAGCGAGCCCTGACGCCGTGGCGCTGCGGGCGCTGCCGCTGGGGCCACTCAGCCTGGAATACTGCTCCTTCCTCCGTTCTGGATTCTCTGTGATGTGCCGTAATGTTCGTCATGGTGACTGATCAGAGCGTCCAGCAAGACCTTCCTGGCTGGCTCTGTAACAGCCGCCTGTTGCAGCCAGAGGTGGCGCTGGATCTGCGTCATGCATGCTGCGATCCTCGCCTGGGAGACAGCCATGGCTGCGCACAGCGTGAGTGCCGTGCTGGCCGCCTTGCCGATCTCCTCCGCCTCCTCTGGTGCCACGGTGGTGGACCGCTCCACCAGCGTAACCACCGAGTTGGCAATGCGATGTTGTTTGCCGCCGCAGACGCCTGAAACGCACATTGGTCAGCCTGGCGGGCGACATACTGGTCCTTGGGGGAGGCCAACATAGGGCACCGTCCGGCGATCAAGTTGGCCTGCCTAATCCCAAAGAACGCCGTCAAGCTCGGCTCCAGAGCGGGGGTGGTTGGAAAACCCTCCTCTGTGAATCCCTCCACCTTAGTGAAGGGAACAAAGGTGGCCACCAGAGCCCTCAGGGTCCTCGGGTTCGCCGCTGCCCCCTCCTGGTACCTCCTAATGGCGGGATAGCGCGGCCAGATCGGGTCACTCCTGCCCGTCTGAACCCGGGAAAACACTCCAGCCATGTCGTCCAGAGCCACCCTTTCCCGTCCTAGGGGAACGGGGAGACCTCTGCATGCTGCTGCTTTACCGATGATCTCCGGCAGCTCCAGCATAATGCCACCCAACGCCGGTAGCGCCGTGGCCACGGAGAAGGGGACCGCGTGCTCGGCCGCCACACCCGTACCTCGCTCCGACCCCGTCTCCTCTTCCAGGGGAGAGGGGGAAGGGGAGAGCCGCATGGCGAGCCATGGAGGGAGACGGGGTAGGAGTCGTCCGGCTCCTGCCCCGCACTCGGCTCCATAGACAGGCCGTCAACCATGTTCTGAACGGGCCAATCGTCCTCCTCCGCCACAGCAGCTAGAGTGTCCGCTCTTCGCTTTCTGTCGGTTGACGGGAGACGGGCACAATGCGAACAAGCAACCTGCTGGCTGAGAGCCGCGTCCGCATGCTCTGGCCCCAGGCAGGATTCGCATATCGCGTGTAAGTCGTAGCTCATGATGTACCCTGTCTTACATGAGGGGCAATCACGGACACAGTTGTTGCTCATGACTTGACTTTTTCTGTGCTTCAGTACTGTGCTGGTTGCTGAAGAAAAGAGGGAGCAGATTGCCGGGCCCCCTTCCTATTTATACCGGAAGGAGGCCCGAGGGTGGGGCCCACCTAGTGGGTGGGCGTGGACTACAAGTGTTTCAGTGCTGCGCGGAGGCGCAGAGGGATAACCCAATAGCGATAGCCTTAGGGCGAAGCCATATACTAAATAGAACAATAGCTTACGTCAGAAGAGAAACATGGAGCACTTTCTGCTATACAGACAAGACGAACTGGCACTGACCAAGGAAACAGCACAGACTAAATACACAGGTGAGGAGTGATCATTAGGGACAGCTGAGGCTCATTGAGACCAGGCAGGTGATTAACAGGGAGCGAAAATACACAGGTGAGGGAGTGAGGCGATCAGCCAGGGCCAGGATGTGACACAACATGTGGGAACATGTTAATATAATAAATAATTAAACAAGCGAGTACCTGTTTTTCCTGGCCAAGGACAGGTTCCTTGAACACAACACGAGCGTAACGTGTCTTCACGTGGTATATGTCTCGTCTGAAAGGAGTGCTGACAGAGAGCACCGGAACGCCGCTCCAGCCCTTAACATATTGCAATACCCATAAAGAGCCGTACACATGCCGCAGTGTTTGCGTGGCTGTGTCTTTAGTTGTAAGCACAGTGGCGATCTGTTGTTATTAGCATCTGGTTAGCTAGCTATGCTAACGAATTTAAAGCGCTTTTCTCCAACCAGGTGGAAGAGAGCTCTCTCCTGAGAGGCTCAAATAACCTCAGCTCAGTGAGGTTAAGGCACACCTTGATATGATCAATAGAGTTATTAATGAGACTAAATGAAAAACAGGTATAAAATACTATGACAGTAACAAAAAAGTTGTTAAAAATAACAAGAATAGAGTTTAAAATGGGAGTGATTTGTAAAATATCCAAAAAGAAAAATATGCTTACAGTTCTGTTTCATATGGGTGTTGAGAGATGTATCCATAGATCTCTTAATGTTGCTCTCAAAGTGTACCAGATTGATGCTTTTAACTTCAATATTTAAAAAAAAATCTTCCTGGGGGAGCATGCCCCCGGACCCTCCTAGAGGAGGTTAGGTCCCCCCCACTTAAATCATGTTCACATGGATAGGATACTAAATACATTTGCACACATCTTGTGTCCATATCTTTCTGTTTTGGTGGTCATGCCACACCAGCACATGCATGCGTGAGTCATGGGGAGATATCTGGATTGGTTGCTTTTTCTTTGCACAGCATGAAAGAAAGGCCAAATGAATGGGCTGTGATTTTTGTTTTTTTAAGCAGAGGTTGAGTTCAATCATTTGTACGGCCCTCAGAGGATGTTGTAAAAATTGAAAGGAAAAAGGTTCCCACCCCTGCTGTAAATAATAATAAAACCCCTTGATTTATAACTTAACATCTCTGTCTCCTATTGATCTGAGTATATTATAAAGAATAGCCAGTTAATTGAAGCATTATAGCACAGGCCTTTGTCAGATGGTATATTACGCTGTTTTTTTTCTGCTTCGAATAGTTCTCTCTTTTTTCACCATACCTGTGTTTGCATCACTGTAACCAATGAGCATCTGCATGTGTATGAGAATGGCCCTGACACCATTTCAGCCCAGATTTACAAACTCCTGGCAGGACAAGCTCCAGCTCAATTCTTACACTGAATTTAAAAAAAGTGAGTGAGGGACTGCAATATAAGAGGGAAAGAAAGCGAAACTTTAAAACTGTTCAATTGTTATGATGTGTAAAGACTGATATTGTTCTATAATCGTCTGAAACTGTTAAGTCATGATGTGAAACGGTTAACAAAGAAAAAGGGACTCAAGCTGCTGCTACACTTTATTTTATTTATCTAAAATTAAGCACTTTTAAGATGCACATATTTTCAAAAGCTATTTTATTTATTTTCTCTATTTTATTTGTAAATGCATCCCGAGAGGAACATTACACATATCCACAGTATTTACTGTATAGTTCAATGTTAATTGACAATAAATATTGTTGTTTTTGAATTGTACTTTATTTGATTGGCAGTCAGTTGTTGATTACATGCAGACGTTGATAAAGCTACAGCTACTTCAATATATATCACACTAATTCATGAAGCAAGTTAGACATTTTGATGTTCCGGACCTTTGCATGGGGAGATTTTCTCTAACTGGACCTCGTTGAATTTTAGTTGAAGACCCCTGCTCTAAAAGGTATTATCTTCTGTGATGTTACGACCCTGTAGGGATTGTGGGTATTGCACTTCATAATTACATTCTATGGTATGCTTATGACATATTTGATGCCAACATACATGGGATTAGGGGAGTCCTTCTTGTTGTTTGCATTGTCACTGATAAATGACAGCGTAGTATTCATTGTCAAGATTTTGTGTTTTTAACTTGGGACTCTTTTGAGACTGCTACGGCTTGGGAAAAGATTTGAGCCTTATGTGTAATGTTTTCTGTATTGTATGGTTAGCTTGTCCCTTCATTTGATAGTCGGATTTTGATGTGATAGCTACAATTTTCAGTAAGCAGTAGACAAAATAAGTGAAAATATGAATGTAATTTATTTATTTTTGGTTTATCTGGGAGAGCATGATCTTCATGCCAGGGTGCCGATGGTGAAGCTGGTGCAGGTCCTCCTTCATCTTGTTCAGCAACTGAACACTGGGCACATCCCCCAAGTCGTTGCCGCCACAGTGGATGAGGAGGACATCCGGGGCTGCTCTTCCTCGCAGGGAGTTGGAAAAGAAGGGGAGGACACCTCTCCAGCGCAATCCACCCCAACCGAACCAGCACACCCTCAGGTCGAGGCCAAGGTTGCTGCCGATGGTCTCTGTAGCTCTCTGGGCAGCACGCCCGACACAGCCGTCTCCGATTATCCATACTGTCACTATGGGAGGAAAATAAATGAGAGTAACAAATGCTTCAGATAATAATAATAATAATAATAATAATAATAATAATAATAACAATAGCTTGGATTTATATAGAGAGGCGAAGTCCCTCCCTTTCCGGGAGCCTCCATGGGACCCCGGAAGCGTAAAATTATACATTGAAGTCAATGGAGAGAGAAAGGTTATCTTTTGATCCCGTTTGAATTGTGCCACGAATGACACATATGATGTTTGTCAATTTAAAAGAATATTTTGCAAGTCAAAAAAATTAAAATGTGTCGTAAAACTGTGAAGTTACACATTTGTTTGTGTGAAACCGCTCAGTGAACTACAGGTCTCTCGCCTCGCACAATACGCGTCACCATCACAAAGACGGCCGTCACGTTAGCAAATTTCACCTGTTTCTTTCAGAATGAGAATAAAAGTATAAAACGAGGTGAACATCACTACAAGTCTGGACACGTTGAGAGCTGTACATACACGAAAGGGGAGTTAGTCGGTTCTGTAAGAGCCAGCATGCGGGACCGGCTTTACAAGATGTTGGTGAGTAATATGAGTGCAATATGTAACGTTAATGTCAGCTAGCTAACATTAGCTAACAAGGTACACTAACTTGTTTTGTTTTAGTAACTAGTTTTCTCCTTAAGAACTTCGTGGTCTCTGTGTATGCTGTGGATTACATTAGTGTTCACAAGAACAAGGTACACTCCCGTGTTTTGTTTTAGTTGCTCTTCAGATTGAAGCGGCCAGTTTTATATCGACTATACTGTATGTGTGATCTCCTTTTACATCTCGTTGTGTCATTTGAGTTTATTTGCTGTGTGTAGATTCAAGGATTTTGGTGACATGAACATGACCATCGCGGAGGCAGTCCAGTTACCATCCTTCTGTCTCCGTGAGGAGGGTGGGTCATATATCACCCATACTGGCACCAGGTCCAAGGGCAGCTGCACATCACAGACCGGAGTCTCTGCTACTTTGTTGTGTGGACCACGAAGGAGGCGATCATCATCCCCATCCCCAAAGACCCTGCATGGCATGGAATTCTCCTCCTACTGGAAAAATCATACACCCAGCATATGCTCCCTGTGTTGGCCAGTAGAGAGGAGGACATTTAAATAAACATACTCTTAACACCCTCAGACTCTGCGTTGTGTTTCGTATGTGTGATGGGGTGTTATGCAGAGGGGAGGAAAACAGGACACAGCAGATTGGGATTGTGGTGGAGATGCTGAGCAGTTATTTAATTGTTGCATGTAATTATTATTATACTGCGTGCTTCTTAGTTATTCCATCTTTTGTTGTAACATGGATCTGTATGTAACTCTATATTCACTTGTTATCTACCACACTCCCTTCTACATCACACACCATCATTATACATGATGGTGTGTATAGGATATATATATTTGTATACATTACATATCTATAGGTTACTTACGTAACCCCAGCCCTCAGAGTAACATGAAGTGAGATGTCTCACTATGGGATGCGCCTCATCGCGGAGCAAACAGAAGCATCAATCTCATTACGCCAATCCTGATTGGCCGGTGATTCTTGACGTCAACGTCAGGGGAAATCACCCCCTATAAGTAGCCTGCGCCACGACGCATGCGTCATTCAAAATAAGCACCTCTTCTCGCTTCACCATAGCAAGGAGGGCCGTCTGGTGAGACATCTCACTTCATGTTACCCAGAGAACTGGGGTTACGTAAGTAACCTATAGTTCTCATTCATAACACTCCGTTCGATGTCTCACTATGGGATATTGTAGCTCCCGTATTGCCAGACGAGCTTATCTCGAAGACCACCGACCAACCGGAATTTAACAGGTGGAGTCCCGACTCAACAAGGTGCCCAGCACTGCTCGGGCCACGCTTGGAGCGGATACGCCCAGCCTGTAAAAGCAGACAACAGTGAGCGGCGAAGACCCGCTTGCCGCTGCACAGATGTCTTGGATGGGAGACATCCTGGACAGAGCCCAGGATGCAGCCAGACCCTGATTTGAAAGAGCTCGCGGACCCGAAGGTGCCTGCAAACTCTGACTCGTAAGGGTCTCAAAGCAATAGCCTCCACACGACAGTGGGAGAGCCGTTGCTTAGTAACCGGCTTGCCCCCCTTTAAGGGTTAGCCCAGGACACCAGGAGTTGGTCATTATGACAAACACCCCTGGTCTGTCCATACAGGTGCGTAACCACAAACTGGACACAGCAAATTCCGCTGCTGTTCCCCGTAGGGACCCAGCGGCTGAGGAAATGTCTCAATATCCATTGGGTACATGTACAGACAGTGTCTGAAAACATTACTGGCTTGCCTGGCGGAAGCCAGGGTCAGTAACAGCACTATGTTAGAGAGACCTGGTGTAGGAATCTCTCGCACTCTGAATAGTGTTAACACCCTATGAGGGAGTCTCACTATATTCAGGTTGTACCACCCACGGGCCAGGCCCATAAGGCCAAGCGCTCTGGGTGTGGGTGAAAAAACTCACCCCCCGCCTGGGACAGTATGTCCCTGTGTAGTGGGAGCCGCCATGGCTGCCCGCACAGCAGCTGATAAATCTCCGCCAGCCAGTACATAGCTGGCCAGTGCGGAGCTATCAGAATAAGTGTGTGGCGTTGTTCCCTCACTCTTGCCAGAGTCTGGGGAATCAGAGCCAAGGGTGGGAACGCGTACAGAAGGCCCGAAGGCCAAACGTGTGCGAGTGCGTCCACGCCTAACGGTGCGTTTAGGTCGCGCATCGAAAAGAACAGCTGACACTGAGCATTTTCTCTTGATGCAAACAGATCCACCGTGGCTCTGCCATAACGCACCCACAGCTGGCTCACAATCCTTGGATGTAAAGTCCAGTCTGCATAAAGTGGTGTACCGCTGGACAGCAGATCTGCCCCGAGGTTCGACACACCCGGTACGTGCGTCGCTCTCAGGGAGAGGAGACGCCCGCTGCTCCATAGGATCAGTTTGCGTGCCAGCATGTGTAACTGGAGAGAACGCAAACCCCCTTGGTGGTTTATATACGATATTGTCGTCGTATTGTCTCTCCTCACGAGGACATGGTGTCCTCTGAGAAAAGGCAGGAAGTGCTTTAGGGTGAGGCACACCGCTAAAAGCTCCAGGTAATTTATGTGTGCCCGCTGGAGGTCTCTGTTCCAGAGACCCCTCACCGGGCGGCCTTCATAAATACCTCCCCAACCTGTCAGACATGCGTCTGTGGTGACCACCCTTCGTGAAAGGACAGCACCCATAGGCACGCCCCGTACTAGAAAAGACGGGTGCAGCCAGTGGCGCAGTGCCGTTACGCATTTCACAATAACCATTACCCTCCTCGCGCCATGACGCGCGGGGTTTAGTTTTAAGGCGGCTACCCAGCGCTGAAACTCCCTCATGTGTAAGCGTCCTAGTCGTACGACCAGGATGGCTGACGCCATGAGCCCCATCAACCGCAGGCATGTTCTGAAGAGAACATGTTTGCGACGCTGGAATAAAGCGAGACAAGCTCTGAAAGCTTTCACTCTTTCCGCTGACAGGCGAGCTGAAAAGGGTACCGAGTTCAGGTGTAAACCCAGGAAGAGTATAGTCTGCGCGGGGCACAACATGCTCTTCTCTGTGTTTATTATGAACCCCAGGTTGAGCAGGTGCTTTACGAGAACATTTGTCTGCGTAATAGCCTCGTGCTCCGACTGTGCGAGAAGCAGCCAGTCGTCCAGGTAGGTCGCCAAGCGAATACCCTGTTGTCTTAACGGGGCTATCGCGGCTTCCGTACATCGTACAAACACCCTTGGACTGAGAGACAGACCAAAGGGAAGTACTCTGTATTCGTAACAGATCCCCTGAAATGCGATATTTCCTGTGTGGATAATATACTGGGACGTGGAAATACGCATCTTTCAGGTCGACTGATGTAAACCAATCATCTTGTCGCACGAGACGCAGCAGAGATGTGTGAGTGAGCATTCTGAATTTATATCTTTTTAGATATCTGTTCAGAACCCTCAAATCCAGTATTGGCCGGATTCCGTTCCCTCCTCGTTTGGGGACGAGGAAGTACTTGGAATAAAAACCACTCTGACTCTGCTCGGCAGGTACAACAGATATAGCTCTCTTTTCTAGAAGTGAGAGGATCTCTCTCTCTAGAATATGGGCTGACTCTCCTCGGGCTTGTGAATACAAAATGCCCGAGAAACGAGGGGGGGTGACAGCGAATTGGAGTCTGTAACCCCGTGTTACTGTCTTGAAAACCCAAGCAGATGTTGTGAGCATCTTCCACTGTGTGCTCCTTAGAGCCAGCGGAGATGTCACATCTCCTGCCCTCTGAGACTCTGTTTGTTGTGTCATGGGGCCCTCTAGTGTCTGAACACGGTGGTACCCCATTTCAACAGTCCCCACCGTTACTGCGCACGCACGTGGCGGTGGCTTCACGGACCCGTCAATAATCCGTCCTTTGAGAGATGCCGTAGCTGCTCTCGAAAGGGAAAGGATTGACGGGCCGTTCTTTACAGCTCTAGCCGGCACTGCGTGCGCACGTGGCGGTAGTGCCCTTAAAGCCTCAACCGGCACTGCACATGCGCGTGGCGGTGGTGCCTTCACAGACCCGTTTATTATCCGCCTTTTGAGAGAGGCCGTAGCTGCTCTCAGAAGGGGATTTATGGTTAACGGACTGTTTATTGTTTTTCTTTTCATTTTTTTGAGCTGCGCCCTTGGCCGAAGCCTGGATGCGTCAGCGAAAAATGGTTTATTCAAACAATAATGATGTGACATGTGTTTTGTGCGGACTTGAGGATGGCGTTGAGGCATCTCTCGAGGCAGCGGGAACACAATTCGAGCCGGAGAAGGAACTTCCAGCTCTGTCACAGAGGGGAGAAGGAGGGGCTGTCATGCCGCTCGCTACTTCCTCCTTGATTGCTGGCCGAAATTCTGGGTTGGCTGCGCCTGGGCTGCGCCTGGGCTGCGCCTGGGCTGCGGCCGGGACCGGAGATTTTCTAGACCAACTCGCCCTCGTCTCCTGCCTGGGCTGGGGACTCGGGGCGGACTGCGACCTCTGCTGATCTGGTACTCTAGATCCAGCAGGGTTCGGAGCAGCTTGGGCGAAGGGTCGCTGTTGCGGAGGCAGCGGCTGGACCCTTCGAGGGAGACAGAGGTGGAGGGCCTCGTCTTCCTTCTTTTACGACTCGCACCTCCTCTGCATGGAAGCGAGAGCGGAGCCGAAAATTCCCTCGGGAACGATGGGCATATCCAGCACATCTTCTTTATCCCCGTCCGGGAGGTTGGTGAGGTTGAGCCATCTAGCTCTTTCCTGCACCACTATGATCCCCATCACTTTGCCCGTGGCCTGGACGGCGCAGCGTTGGACACGGAGACAAATGTCTGTGACCGCGGCTATCTCGTCCAGAGTGGCCGGTCCAGAATCGCTCGACAGATCCTCACAGAGCTCCGCTTGGTACGCGGTTAGCATCGAGGAAACGTTCAGAGCTCTGGCGGACAACGCTGCAGCTTTGTAGGCCCGTTCTGTCATGGTCGACTGGAATCGGTCTGTTTTTGCTGGCAGTGTGGGGTTCCTGCTCGGTGACGGGCCCATCCTCGGTAGGAGGTGGGCTGCCACCCGCGGTTCCATAGGCGGTATGTGGAGCAGGCCGAGCCTCTCCATACCGTCACAGTCAAGGGAGGAGGCACCCTGGATTGGGGCCTTGTTGCTAAAGGGCCGGTCTCTCCACGAGACCGACACCTCATCCAACATTTCCGGAAAGACCGGGAGGAGTTGTCTCTTTGTCCTCGTTGTTTGGAAAAACAGTTTTCCCTCGTTAACGGGACCTGGAGGTCTCCTTGGCCACTTCGGGCCATGGGATGTCTAGTCTGGCCGCAGCACGTTGACACACGGCTTGTAGGTCCATACTGAGACAGGGCGAAGCTGGTGTGCTATCGCCCGAGAGAGCAGCCCAGGCTTTGCAGCCTGAGCTGGTGACATGAAGATCTCGTCTTCCTGCTCGTCCGAATCAGACAGGAGGAACTCAGAGGCATCCTCTTCGTCCTCCATGTAATTTAATTCCAGGACATCCTCCGCGGGTGAAACCATGGTGAGGTCCAGTCGGGAGCCCCTGCTTGGTATAGCGTGGGGTCCCGTTCCTGCGTCCTTTGCCGCCACCGGGACCCGGCCTGATATGATGAGCCCCAGGCCGTGAAGCGAGGGACTCAGTCTCTGCGGCGGACGCCCCCGTGTCTTGGTTGCCAGCCGGCCAACCAGTGGACATGAGGGGATCCTGTCCCGACAGGCTAGCTTGTCGTGCTAACCGTCAGCGAAGGCTCTTATGGTGAGGTGGGCACAATGCCCGCACGAGCCGGGGTCGTCGATAGCCTCCTGGGCGTGTTCCAGCCCGAGGCAGGACGAGCAGACCTGGTGTGAGTCTGTGCCTGTTATCTTCAACCCGCAGTTGCAGAACCGAGCCTTCGAGTCCCTGACCCTCTTGGGTTCAGTCTGTGGACTGTTAAGCTAGCCCGGCTACCGTTCGAGATGTGCTCTGAAGCGAGAAGAGGTGTTTGAATGACGCATGCGTCGTGGCGCAGGCTACTTATAGGGGGTGATTTCCCCTGACGTTGACGTCAAGAATCACCGGCCAATCAGGATTGGCGTAATGAGATTGATGCTTCTGTTTGCTCCGCGATGAGGCGCATCCCATAGTGAGACATCGAACGGAGTGTTATGAATGAGAACTGTAAATTGTATAATTGTATTTAAACGTCTTTTTGATCTCTCTGTCTATAAACACAAACTGAGTAAGATTGACAATAAAGTTGACTTTGAAAAATATATATATTCTTTATGAAAATAGTTGACTGTTGGCGAAATGAATCCAAATTAAACGTTGGACTGAACTACAACTACGCCTTTAAATCTCGACGGACTGTTTTTCAGTGGGATGGCAAGTTCCTATCTTTAAACATTTATTAGTTTTTTCTCAGAACAGATTTGATTTTCTGAAGTTAATTTAACTTTGCCGACCATGTAAGGTCATTATTAAAAAGGTACAATCAATTTGTTTAGGGTTGAATAAAATAATGATAAACATTTCATTTGGATAATTTACTGACAGAATAAGAAACTCAATGATGCTCTACTCACCTGTTCCTTTTTATAAAGTGAAACAGTTGAAACGATAGATTTTAGTAAACTTAAAAACAACCTTCTCCAAAAGCTATCAAGGAATAACGAATACTTGTTTTAGAACTTTATTACATATTTTTATATAAATAGTTTGAATGATCCATAATTGACAGAAGCTTGTGTTTACACTGACCTGTTACTCATATATTAATGTCTTTGTAACTTCTGTAAACCACGACCTCACTAATTTATTTCATTCATCACGGTTCAGTAAACTAAATGATACATGAACCAGTTTAATCATTATAATAACGTAGGATTGCAACTCTTTGAAACTGTAGGTGGCTCTTAAAAGAGCCATTGTGTTTGGGTGTGCTGGTCTCAGGTCAGTCTAAGCCCTCTCTCCGTGGATGCGGCGGGCCAGCTGGATGTCCTTAGGCATGATGGCGACCCTCTTTGCTGGGTTCATCTTACTGGGGGGGCAGCTACATGGATGTCGGTGCAGTCCACAGTCATTGTGCAGTTGAAGGCAGAATGGATGAAGGCAGAATGAATTTATTATTGACTCCGAATGAAACACAACTTCATGTCATACAATACATTGACTTTATTTGTAATTGTGTAAAATAATAAAGCATTGATTAGCAAGCAGGACCTGCAGGAACAGAGCATGGTGATGGATGGAGCTGGGAAGAGAGAAGAATAAAGAAAACAGATCAACTTTATTATCGGATATTAAAAATTCAATTTCAAAACAAGTTGCCGCTCCGACAGTATGTAAAGATGATTTCACTTGACCTATGCAAAATATCACACTCAATACATGTGTGTCTCTGGGGGGTGCATTGTGCCTTTGAAGTATATAAATAATATACCATAACCAAATACTATTACGTACAGTGGAAATCAGGTTGCCAGAGCAGGTCAGTCCAGTGTGCATGTTCCTCAGGGTCTCAGCAGTTACAGGTGAGGGAAAGGAAATAAAAGAGAAAAAGGTCAGTAACAACACTTTAAAGTAACAACACTTTGAATAATTATCTCTTTTAATAATGTTCTATCAGTAATCACTCAACTACTGTCTTTCCAACAAACAGATTGACTCACTATCATCACAATGAAACACGTCCAGAAGAATGGACCACAATCTGGCATATTGCATCTCTTCTCTTTGCTGAAATTAATGTTTTTGTATGCATGGTCCTTCTATAAATAAATGTCATGCAAAGCTGCCTGCCTGCCTTCCTTCGACTCTCCCTGAACTGCCTGATCTTTTAATGTTCAATGTTATAACCATTTGAGCAGATCGCATTAAGTAGAAAAGATCGCAGATGCTAATGTGCCGTTAGCCTACCTCCCGCCCCCTTAGCACCTGGTGGAGGGGGCGATAGGCTCCTCTTCAAATGTTTCACAAAATACTTACCATCATGACTACTCTTACTGTTTAACATTTGGGTTTACTTCATGTTAAGGCTAATACAAATGACAAGGCTAAGTAATGTGATGCTAACTAACGTGCTCGCTACTAGCTATGTAGCTAACTTGACTATGTTCCATGCAAAACATGTGTATTACCTGATATGTCTGATCCAACGACTCCTGGTCCTTTCATCAGACGGGAAGCGATATAACGAGCAAAGTGGTATGATCACTTGTATGATTACAACCTGGTACAAAGCACACAGGCATCTTGTAAAAGTGAATTTATTTTTAGCAATCTCTTATTTATTGGAGGGAATAAATCACTTATGAGATCTTCTTCTTCTTCTTCGCTTTAATTACGAGTCGCAACCACTTGGAGCATTATCGCCGGTGACATCACTTACGCGAGCCAGAATGGGAATTGGGATTTGTAGTCTTTGTAGTCGCGTATTTTTCATAGTCTTATATTTCAACAGTTTTACGACAAAATGTGACTTTTTTGACATGGAACTTATTGTTTAAGATTGACAAACATCATATGTGTAGTTCGTGGCACAACGGGATCAAAAGATACGTTTTCTCTCTCCATTGAATTCAATGTAAATTTTTCGCTTCCGGGGTCCCATGGGCCGGAAGTAGATGGGCGTGACTTCGCCTCTCTATAGCGCCTTTCAAGGGACCCAAGGTCGCTTTACAAGTCATAGGGCAAAAACAAACATAAAAAAACAAAAGTCAGACAGACAAAGCAAAAGATCGATAATGATAATGAGGAATATCAAATTAAGAATAAAGGGTTGCTCATGTTGTTCCTTTGACAATAACATACAAAATAACTATGAAATCACACCTGTATGGTTAAAAGTAACAAGAGAGCAAAACCTCAAAAAACAGATTAACAGTACACAGTTTATATATATATATATATTAGGGCTGTCAACTTAAAGCGTTAATAACGCGTTAACGCAAAAAAAAATTAACGCCACTAATTATTTTAACGCGGAGACAGGACAATATATACATGAGGTAAGTGGGCACAGGTGGAAACAATCAGGGGCGGGGCAGACACTGACGGCGGGAAAAGGGACCAGAGCAGGAAGTAAAGGGACCTGGAATGAGACAAGGTGAGGACAAAATAAAACAGGAAGTGGAACATAAACTAAACTAACATGACAAAACTTAACATCATTGACGGGACACAACAGAGAGGTTCCAGGTTGAATTGAGGTGAATATTTGTAATGTTCAGAGGTTGTTGTGTTTAATATTCATGAGAATATTTGTCATTGTTCAAATGATAATAAACATTAGCATAAAGCATATTTGTCCACTCATATGTTGATAAGAGTATTAAAAACTTGAAAAATATTCCTCTAAGGTACATTTAGAACAGATAAAAAATGTGCGATTAATTTGCGATTAATCGCGATTAACTATGGACAATCATGCGATTAATCGCGATTAAATATTTTAATCGACTGACAGCCCTAATATATATATTTATATACTGTGTGCTGTTTATCTACAATTATGCACACATATATATATGTATATATATATATCTATATATTAGGGCTGTCAGTCGATTCAAATATTTAATCGCGATTAATCGCATGATTGTCCATAGTTAATCGCGATTAATCGCAAATTAATCGCACATTTTGTATCTGTTCTAAATGTACCTTAGAGGAATATTTTTTCAAGTTTGTAATACTGTTATCAACATATGAGTGGAAAGATATGCTTTATGCTAATGTTTATTATCATTTGAACAATGACAAATAATCTCATGAATATTAAACACAACAACCTCTGAACATTACAAATATCCGCCTCAATTCAACCTCTCATACAATAATACAATACAAATGGTGTGTGTGTGTGTGTGTGTGTGTGTGTGTGTGTGTGTGTGTGTGTGTGTGTGTGTGTGTGTGTGTGTGTGTGTGTGTGTGTGTGTGTGTGTGTGTGTGTGTGTGTGTGTGTGTGTGTGTGTGTGTGTGTGTGTGTGTGTGTGTGTGTGTGTGTGTGTGTGTGTGTGTGATGGATTGTTGGAGCTATGTGCAACTCAAGGCATATGCTCGAACGGGAGTTGCCTGGACGCTGCAATCATGTTGCGCACTATCCGAGCTGAGTGTGCTGACTTTTCGTACAATGTCCCACTGTCTGCTTCCTGCATAAAGTCAAGTGCTCGGCGCAGTTGTGGCGAAATGTCGCTCCTCTGTTTTCCTTTAAACAGCTCCTTCTATCCGTTAGCGCAGCTAGATAGCACCAGATGCTAACAACAATAATGCATGTAAGGTCTCTCTCTCGCTCGTGCCACTGTAGGAGCAAACACAGTGTGGGCCACAGTGTGGGCTTAAAGCCGTCCGTTAGATGAACCTGGTCAGATTAATAAGAAAAGGAGTTCAAACACTGGCATAAAAGTTATAACAATAATCTGATTTTAATGGTAAAAAGACACAATACGAAAATACAGAGTGCCCTGTAAAAGAGCACTCCGGGCTCCCCGCTCCACTGCCGTACGATACAGATATCGGGACCAGTCAGTCAGCAACAGGGGGCATTTGGCATGAATAAACAACAGTATATATGGACATATTTGGGGCGGAGAGTCACTGCTTATCTTCCACCGGACTGTACTCCTTTAATTTCCCAGGGAAGGTTTCACACAAACTATTCTTTCTCAAACAATCAAACATTGTACACAGATATATTGGTATCAAACATTGTACACAGATATGTTGGTGCTTACCTTGTGTTTTCACTCTCACTTAAGTCCCTCTCCCTTTGCCATCAATCCAAAATCAGCTGAGCTGCAACATTATACAGACAGGTAATAATCAACATAATCACAAGGATACAATATGGCTCTGCTAAAAACACTCACTCTTACACGCACCAAAGTTATATTTATCTAATATTTAACTCCCTCCACCCCCGCATACAATCCCGTTTAGAAGCCCCTCTTCTCTAATTCAACAATGTTGGACGAAATGACATTAAGAGAACGGAATTTACAATTAAAAGGCTGTTCAACGTGTGTTGCTAACTTGCTTCGGTATCCTAGCTTAATCTGTTATCTGTAAACGTTCCCTAAATCTACTAATTTAGGGATAATCCACTGACATCCTTTAATACACATGTTAATTTGAATCAGATGTACTGATAATATCCGCAATATAAATCGTTAAACTTCTTCTTACCTTTAAAAGTCCGTCACGAACGGTATATTATGCTGCAACTCTACAGCTCTGCTAGCCTTGGCGCTAACTTCCGGGGAACGATTGAGAGGCTCCACGATCCGCCATTGCTGTAAAAAAGTGGTCCATTGGAGTGAACGGAGATGACGTAACTCTCAGTCTATATGGCGCTGGTCATACCCTACCGGGCGCGTTTCAGAAGCATTTCAGAAGCGGAGCGTCTTGCCTGCCAGCTCGCAGTTTTTGTTGATTTGGGCATATTTCCTGGACAGGCTACTTTATACATACACATTTAATAATAATTGTAATATTCCAGTTATATACGACATGAATCAAATATGTGTTGCTGTATTTTAGTGGTAAGAAAATGCATTTATCATCATAATTATTCTATATATATAATTTACACAGTGCCTGTAAACCGGAGGAGAACGCTTGCATTTCTCCTCCTACTTGAAAGACTACGGAGGGATAGGGTCTGCAAATTAGTTTATTTGGGGGATGGGCCGGATGCTCTGACCGGTCCACTTCCTGCCTGCAACGACTCGCGTCGCGTAGAAAAATATGGGCCCGTTCAAATCCAGTTTTGGACAGTCTGCGTGGTTCCATCCCATTTCAAAGTGTTGTTCGGCGCCCTAAAGCAACTACCATGAGCTGCTCCGACCCTTGGTCCTGACGGACTCCAACTTGTGTTTATTAATCAAACAAATAAATAAACACAAGGATAATTATGTGTTACTGTTAAGTAAATAACAGTGTGTAGTTTAGAAAAGAATACAAAATTAAAAGGAAAAAACTATGAAACAATAAAGATTTCAGTATTCTGAGCCCCTACTCTCCCCATAACTGACGGCAACAAAAGTCCTACATTATTCAATTAAAATAAAGAAGTAAAAACAATAAGTGTGGCTTGATATTGAGTAAGAAAAGGTTGAGCATTTTTGCCGCGATCCCAACTCCTCTATTTCCAACGTTCAGGGAGCTCTATGCAAGTCAATGGGACACCCTGCCCGTTGAACACTGACTTCCAACGGGTACCCTGTACGTAATAGAGTGACGGGGAGGGGCCCTGACCGTCCGTCAATATGTGACGGGTTGGGAGTGAGAACGTATTGTATTCATAGTATGATATAAATATATACATCTGACAGTACCACTTTACAATAAGACTACCCTTATAAAGGATTCATAAAGGGTTTATAATTAGGTTATGAATTAGGTTGTAAACACTTTATCAATATCAATCATTAAGAACCATTTATAAACCAGTTCTAACATAGTTTTCATACATCAACACAGGCTCACTATTTGGCAAGATGACTAAGCCTTACATTGGCTACTTAGCGAGAATCAACTCAGTGAGCAACAGATACCAAGGATGCTGGCTGATGAAGACAAAGTAAACTAAGTAGCCAATATCAGGCTTAGCAGTACAGATAAATGTGGGCTCACTATTTGGCAAGCAACCAGTCACAGTTGCCCTGTTTATCTCATGTCTTATAAAAGCTTATTAAGGATTTATAAAGTGTTCACAACCTAATTAATAAATGAATTACAAACTATTCGTAAACCCTTTATAAGGGTAGTCTTATTGTAAAGTGGTAACCATGTACACTTTGTACAGTATAATAAATAAAAACCTTTATTCGTGCAACAGAGAAGACATTAACATTTTTACAGCAAGTAAAGAGCCAAAGACTAATATTAATTAAGAAGCATGCATAGAATATTAAAGATAAATATATCTTTATAAATTGTGTATATAAAGTTACACAATTTACAAAATAAACATCCAGTACCAGTAATAGTTGTGAGATAGCAGCCAGGTGATACTGTAGGGCTGTCCCGAATACAATTTTTCGGGCTCCGGACATTCGGTAGTAATCAGCAGCGAATATTTGGCCCGCGCGTATTTCGGTGTATTCACGGCATTCATGTTGTTATTCTACAGTTTTGTTGTTTTATAGTTATTTGTTAATGTAACCCAATTTGTGTACTTTGAAATTGAAAAGGATATCGCATTGTGTTTGTTACTTTCGTTGCAGTTGTATATGTCTTAAGTGTAATTTGGCTTGGCTTCCTATTTATGGACATGCTTTTATTTTGGAATACTTCCGGTTTTATTATGAAAACGTTGAGACCGGAAATACTGTTTTCACCCCGTGAGTGTTGACACCAACTTTACATGGATGCTGTGGGGAAAGACGTAGTATATTAACTTCTCAGACCTCTTGAGACCTCAAATCATCTTCGTAATATCTATCAAACTATAGATCCTACACATCCACTGGACGTGGATTCTAAAAGTACAATATACACTTCTCGCTAGAAATCTAATCAAAAAGCATTTTAATGGCCAAACTATTCTAACATTTTGGATTTTCCAGAGAGGGTTATTTGTGAATATACGACCCTCCGGAGCGTTTGCAATCAACGGGAGCATATGCTGCAAATTGTTGTTTCTTACACGACCACTAGAGGTGTTAAACTTTAAAACGTGACTCTAGTTCGTAATAAGCTGCTGAACAATCGACCTATTTGGTAGTTTTTTGGAGGAGGACAGGCTGTTTATTACACATGTAAAGGCCCAGACACACCAAACTGACACCAAAGAACACGTCCCGACGGACCCGATTGTTGTGTCGCCTCACATCTCCTGCGTCTTGGCCAACAGTCGCACTGGAACACACCGCAAAGACTTGAGCCGACGGCCAAGTAGCACGTACGCACTGCGCATGTGTGAGTGGAAATAACTCTCCTTACCAGCAGGTGGTGGTAGTATGTATTCGTCATTCAAAAGAGGCATCAACCGGAAGACAGACTGCGTGATACACCGAGAGAAGAAGAACAGACTGCGTGATATAAACAAACAACAAATAGCGTGTGCGTTCCATTTTCACTCTACAGCTAAGCTCATGGGGCTTTCCCGAACCTGTGGCGAGAGCTGGAGTTAAATGAAATCTCACATTTGCCTTCTTAATAGTTTATTTGGGTCCCTCACTTCCGTTTCGCTTCTCATGCACTGATTCGCTAAGCTGAACAGCCAATCAGAGTGATTTATTTTGCCGGCAGCAGGAGCGGATCTACTGGGGTGGCATGGGGTGGCAACTGCCACCCTAAAAAATAGCCTTGCCACGCCAGCTGCCATCTTTTTGTTGAAAAGTTGTGGCTAATCGGACATTTATGAGAGAATATCTCTAATGTCCGAGTGCAAACCAGTACAAGACGCAAGTCTTGTAACCCCTCCCCCGGCCCTGGCGCGAGCTTGGAAATATGATTGGCGGCAATTTCATTTGAACGGGGGAACGGCGCAAAACGAGAAACATTCGTACCTATGATTCGGACCCAAGTAGACGGAAGGAATGAGGTATTTGCGATCTACAATGACAGAGAAGAGACTGTCTAGTTTGTCTGTACTCAGCATTGAATCCAAATGCACTAAAGCTGTTGATCTTAATAAGTTTGTGAGGCGTTTTGCTGAACAAAATGGTAATCGCCGCATTCAGCTCTAATAGGCATGCCAACTTGATGCTCTGCTCACGGATAACTCGATGAGCATAAAAAACTGTTAAAGGGAAATGGAAACACTTTTCAAACTGCTTTCCATGCGACAATATTACCATTAGGAAATGTATTTATCTAGTCTATTTCCAATATAAACGATCGAGATACGCGAATTTACTTTTTGAAATACGTGCCTAATGACCATGGGCGCTTCCATTGCTCCGGGACTTTCCCAGTGACGTCACTGATTGGGTACGGCTTCCTGGGCCAAAGCTCAATAACAAACAACATGGCGTGCAATGCACCAGTAGTTTACATTACAAGAAAACGGTCGTCGTCAGGAGTTTATTGTATTGCCCCAGGCTGCACAAATGGATTTTATACAAAGAAGGAAGAAGTACATTTCCATAGGCTGCCACTAAAGGATGAGAAGCTGCTCAAAGTCCAGTCTGGATGCCTGGTTCAATACAAAACATTGGATTTGAAGCCAGGATCTGTTCCCACAATATTCGATTTCTCAACGTATGCAGTCGGGAACACCGACCGTCCCAGCACGTCGGCCGCGCAAGACAATGACAGTGTCAACAAACGTGAAGTTCGAGCCACCAAACGAGTTGCTTCAGCTGCCGAGAGAGAGGTAAATATTGCAGCACTACCAGATTACTAGCTCACACATGTATTTACTGACACAGTGTGACCTTATTAATTAACGCAATCGCGTCCAAACTAAATGGTAGCTATTATGACGTACAATAGAGAATTGGGGGTGTTCTATAGCTCAACTAATTAAACTGGCATACACACGCTCATCTGTCGAAAACAGCCCTAAAAAGGCTAGTATTGCTATTGATGGATGGTATTGCAGGACCCAGAGCGCACGGAGCACAGAGCGGACAGCAGATAACGGAATTGCAGTTGTATTGCTTATAGATTATCAGAACATTTCAAAGGGGACACAGCCCCATTGGATATTAACCTATGGATTAACTACATCATCGTTTTTATCGTTGTAATGCCATTGAAGACCAGTTTAGACCAGACAATGAGGAAGGTAAGCCGTTAGCCTGGCGTATGTTAGTACCTAGCGCCACTTGTTTTGATGTACGTTTTTGTGGATAACCTCACGAGTTTGTATCTTTCAGTGTTGAGGTGGGCACCGTTAGATTCTGTGTCTCCTTGCGATCATAAACGATGTGTTGGATGTGCGGCTAGGACCAGTAATAAGGGAGCTAGGAGTGATTTTCGGTGCAGTAATAGGTTAGCATTTTCGCTCGGGGCTAATTCAGAGGCTCACTGTTAGCATTGTGTTTTTTTTATTTTTTTATTCCGGATCGTATGCCACTCTATTCGACCGAATCGGTTCATAAGCATAGGCCATGGGATGCCTGATAACTGTAGATGCTTCCACATCAATGTCATCTCCCGACGAATAGTCAAATTCATCGTTCAAAACGTCGATCTCATTGCAAAATTCCTCCATCGCTGCCATATCTGCTACGTTGTGTTGACTTCAGGTGGAGCGAAAACACAGCCAGTGACGTCACCATTTGGGACTCCCCTAATGGCGGCAGCCTGGTCCCGGAATTCCCCACCCGGCCGGCGGATAATTAATTTTCTTTTGGCGAGTAATATCATATACAATAAATATTACGATCAATATCCATTGTAAAATGAATAAACTACCGGAATATTATAACTGTAATTGGTGTTTCCTTTCCCCTTTAAGATGATGACCTTGTATGTGTGTATACATTTGTTTTCTTTGTGGGATCTGCCCCCAAAAAACAGTTTTATGTCCTGAGAAAGTCAAATAAGACTGTGTAAAACTACGCTGCCCAGCCAAAAAAAAGTAACCACTTTGATTTAACTAGGCCAGTAAGTAAGGACTTTCCACTGGATAATAACTTACTGCCGCGCAGAGCTGGAGTACTCGAGTCGACTCGCACTGATTGACGCGACTTGGACTTGTGAATTCTCGCGCACGATGACTTGAACTCGGACTCGTGAATTATCGCGTACGCTGACTTGGACTTGGACACCAACTCGTGAATTTTTCCCCCCACGATGACTCGGACTCGACTTGTACATTGCTGCTCTGACTTGGACTCGAGCTAATTTTCTCTGGAGTCTGATGTCCTCTATCCTGGTGTGTGCACCTGTGAGGCGAGTTCACGTACTGGGCCCCACTATTCCAGTCTAAAGATGTTTAGAGACACACCCCGCATCGTGCTGTATGCTTTCACACATTCTGCTTCCACATTGGAAAAGAGCAGTGCAAAATGCTCGTTATGTGGAAACAATATTGAAGAGAAGGCTCCGTAACACATTACTCTAAGGATCGAGTTCAGACATATAGGCTGTCTTGAACACTATCATCAGAGTAACGTGATCTAATCAATAAATAAAGATTCAGCCGATAACACGAAAGCACATGGCTACTTAACATGCAGAATGACAGCCATGTGCTTTCTGGGGCTAAATCTTTATCAGTAAACCGATTTAACAGGTAAAAGTTCCTTCAAAATAAGAGTCCCGATCTTATTACTATCAAAATAAAAGTACAAAACGAAAACCTTACCATAGGAAAATATTGGCATACAAATATAATCACTTCTCTAAAAGGTAACTCATTTTAAATATAGTTTATTTATATATAATAATATTAATATTAATATTAGTAATAAGCTTTATATTTGTATAGCACCTATTACAAGAATTGTAGCCAAACTCGCTTCACAGCAGTTCGATAGACAGATTAGTATAACATGACAGGATAAAAGCAATGTAGAGGAGCAGCTACATTTCAACACATATATCCACGAAGATTAATACATGAAGACTTGTGACTCAGACTTGACTTGGACTCTTCTTAGGTGACTCGAACTTGGACTCGGACTCTAACACAGGTAATGATGACTCGGACTCGACTCGGACACTCCTTGGGTGACTCGGACTTGGACTCGGTCTCGAACACAGGTAATGATGACTCTGACCCGACTCGGACACTCCTTGGGTGACTCGGACTTGGACTCGTACTCGACTACGACTCTCCCTTGGTGACTCAGACTTGGACTCGGACTCAAAGAGTGGTGACTCGAGAGTGACTTGGACTCATGAATTGGTGACTTGACTACAACACTGCTGCAGCGATGTATATGTTTTAGCTGAATGCACGACTTTAACCCCAACTGATACAGTCACTTCTTTAATGTTTGTTCTTTCTGATGTAAAGTCAAGGTTGTAACTGTTTGCAGTAAAGTCGTGGGGCGCTGAACTGTTCCTTTGAATCTTTTTAATTTTGATACAAGATATAATTACTTGTCTTTCAAATTTGAAGGAGGGTGAGCAAGCATTTTGAGGAACATTCATCATTAACTCCTCCAAAAAATATAGTTAATTCAATAATAAATGAATATGTGAATCATTAGAGTGATTGACAGCTGATAGGAATAATATGATTGTTAATAGTATCATATTCATTCAGACAAACATCAATGAGACAGTTAATTAATGTACTTATTGCAGCAGTCTTCATAGATTTGGTACCCCTGCTGGTCCAAGAGTGAAATACACTCATTCAGTTATTGTTCAGTTAAAATTCATTAAATGATGTCTGCCACCTTATATACATATTTATATGTAAGGCTTTACTGATGTGCCACAATAATGTCACCTAATGTTATTGAGATAAAATATTAATATTGTGGCTTTCCAAGTTAACATTGATTGATATGACTGCGATTAAATCAGTATATACTTCTGCCAGGGGATGCCACCCCTCAAAATCTCCTGCCACTCCATGAATATTTGTCTAGATCCGCCTCTGGCCGACAGCCTGTTGAATCGGCGGCGGAAGGTGTCGGCACGGCCGAAAAGACATGAAGGTGCAGGACACACCAATCTGAGTAGGGCGACAGGACGCTCATCGACGGCCAGGCATCTATCGACATCTATTGACATCTATCGACGCCGAAAATCGTCCCGGTGTGTCCGGGCCTTTACACTAATTGGGAATGGCTTTGGTAATGGCAGTGGCCATTGCTTATGATATATCCCTATTGTCTGGGTTGGATTTAAACCCCAGAAATAAATGTTTGGAGAACAGAGTATACTGCCAGGCCTGGCAACTCGTTTGTCTTAATCCAGACAAACCCTTTATCCTTCATTTCCCCCTTATACTCTCGCTTTTAATTTGCTCAGCAGCATCCAAAGCGGGGCCGGCAAAGGAGAGGAAACATTACAACTCTGCCACAGGAAGTGGAGAAAATAATAACTGAAGTGGACGATGAGGCCTTCAGGTTGCATCAAAAGCAGAAAAACCCTAGCAGTGCTGACCTTAGGGTGTCGGAGTGATCAATCAGCAGGACATTGTGGACATTACCTATCAAAGAACCAAGTCTATATCCTTGACATTGGCCTAACATTAAAGGGGACATATTCTGCTCATTTTCAGGTTCATACAAGTATTTAGTGTCTCTACTGTGACATGTCTCCATGCTTTAATGTTCAAAAAGCTCTTTATTTTTCTCAATAATAGTGTGAGTGTTACATTATGCTGTCATTATGTTATGTAGGTAAGGGGAGCGTGGGAGAGAAACTCCCTCTGGAGGGAACACTGGGATTTTAGCCTTTGCAGACCATTTACATGCACATAAACCTTTATAACACACTAAAGGGAAGGGAACACCCCAAAAAGCAGTATAGGGCCCCCGTAATCTCAGTGTTTACACTGGTAATTAGGCCACCACACACTGGGTGTTATCCAACTCCAACTTTCTACCACCTCCAATCAACCATCTGCTGAGCATCTTAATAACCAAAGAAATTACATTTACATTTCACATAATATCCATCCTTGCTACTGCAATTGCCCACTGGCTCCCTTGGATGTTAATGCTCATGAAGTTGTTTATAAAACTTATTTTAGAACAATAAAATCATCATATTAAAGAAAATAATTTCTTCCCAACTCAGTTTTTTTAAACATTGTGACTCACCAAAAGGACACAGACATCAGTTGTTGGAAATCACTGACAAATGAACTTTCAGAATACTCTAAATCGTGTTTTTTTCCAAGCACTAACATTTTAGGAAAAGGTTAATCTTTTATGATTGACAGATATTTATTTTCAGTGCCCAACGGCCAGTACACGCTACATCAACACACCATGAATCCAGACGTAAGAAGGAAACCGGTTTTGTAAACATTTAAACTAAATCGTGTATGGCAGGGGTCGGCAACAGGCGGACTGGAGCCGGACCCAGACGCCGACCTATACGGACTCGGACCTATAATCAATACATTAATAGGGGATTTCAATTTTGATGGGGCGATTCTATTTTAATCGCCACCGACAGGGGGCGAAAGAGACGAGTGAGCGATACAGGGAGAGAAACACAGAATAAGTGATGAGAGCGCGGCAGAGAGAAGCGGAGAGGAAAGTGAGTGAAGAGAATAATTAGCGATACAGGGAGAGAAGCGGAGAGGAGCGTGAACAGGCGTGTTAGCGACAGACAGGGAGAGACAAATAATTACACGTGGCGCTCTCCGAGAAGAGGAAAGTGGACAGTGAGAACAAAGCTTTTAACCCTGAGTGGACGGACTCATTCATGTTCATCCTGCCCACTGAGAGCACAGAACTAGTGTGTCTCATTTGTTCAGAGACCGTGGCACTCATTAAAAGTGCCAACCCGCCACTATGAGACAAAACACAAAGTGACCAAACATTCCCTCTCAAGTCAGAACTGAGGTCACAAAAACGAAGCAGTCTCAGAGCCCAATATGATCAGTCCACCAGGATCAAAACTAAATATCGTTTAGCAACCACCTTGGTAACAATGAAAACGTTGTATAGACACAATTTCTTGAAGTAATCTTCGTAATAACTAGCAAACTAAAGATCATGTACATCCACTGCACACATAATCTGAAATAACAACTCATATTTCTCGCATCAAATGACATCAAAGGGCATTTTAATCGCCAAACTAACCTTAAAATAGGCATTTTCCACCGAGAATAAAACGAATGTTGGCCATGTTTTTTTTTTCTGTAGGGAGAAATGTGAAGATCACGTGACATAGACGCCAGCCATTGGAATGAATGGTGAAAAAAAACGTAGGCATTTTACAATTTCAGAGGCGTTTTCGTAGAAATACTACGTCCTACGTTGTGGACCAACGTAGTTATTACACGTTTTTTTATGAGACTGGGTTCGGTATTCACCTGGTGTTTCCAGAAATTAGACGTAGATGCAGCCAAAATCGACGACGGCAACTTTCAAGGTTTGTTTTTCCATACTTCTGCAGGCAGTCTTGTAAGGGCAATCCGACAACCCACACGCTGGTAACGATCTAGAGCACACCCCTCAAGTCCAGAGATGTAATCCGAAGACATGCAGCGATTTCTTCGGTCGTTAATTCAGAAAAAAAACCTAGTGCGCTCTGCCTGGCTACTTTAGCTAGCTGTTTATATTAGCACCTCCAGGATATTAGCACCTCCAGGAAAATGGCGTATTTATATATATATATATATATGGCGCGCGTTGCATTGTGGGTAGCTCGTGACGTCACTGTGTGTGAAAGAATAGGGAGCCGTACACATGCCGCAGTGTTTGCGTGGCTGTGTCTTTAGTTGTAAGCACAGTGGCGATCTGTTGTTATTAGCATCTGGTTAGCTAGCTATGCTAACGAACTTAAAGAGCTTTTCTACAACCAGGTGGAAGAGAGCTCTCCTGAGAGGCTCAAATAACCTCAGCTCAGTGAGGTTAAGGCACACCTTGATCATTATAGTTAGTAATGAGACATTAGAGACTAAATGAAAAACAGGTATAAAATACTAAATGACAGTAACAAAAAAGTTGTTAAAAATAACAAGAATAGAGTTTAAAAGCGGAGTGATTTGTAAAATATCCAAAAAGAAAAATCTGCTTACAGTCCTGTTTCATATGATTGTTGAAAGATGTATCCATAGATCTCTTCATTGTGCTCTCAAAGTGCACCAGATTGATGCTTTTAACTTCAATATTTAAAAAAAAATCTTCCCGGGGAGCATGCCCCTGGACCCCCCCAGAGGAGGTTAGGTCCCCCCCACTTAAATCATATTCACATGGATAGGATACTAAATACATTTGCAGTGCACACATCTTGTGTCCATATCTTTCGGTTTTGGTGGTCATGTCACAACCGTGCACGTGCATGCATGCGCGAGTCATGGTAAGATATCTGGATTAAGCAACAAGTCCTCCAACTCATACGACCAAATAGGTCGATTGTTTAAGCACCTTACATTACGACCCATAGCCACGTTTTAAAGTGTAGCACCTCTAGTGGTCGTGTAAGAAACAACATGCTCCCGTTTATTCACAAATAACCCTCTCTGTAAAATCCTAAATTGTAGGATAGTTTGGCCATTAAAACGCGTTTTGATTAGATTTCTAGCGAGAAATGTATATTGTCCTAATTTTAGAATCCACGTCCAGTCGATATGTAGGATATATAGTTTGATAGATCTTACGAAGATGATTTGAGGTATGCGGCAGCCTCCATGTAAAGTTACGGGTTGAAAACAGTATTTCCGGTCTCGACGTTTTCAAAATAAAACCAATGATCAAATGAACATTTAATATTCATTACTAATGGTACAGCGCACAAAACCTATTACCGCCGCAGATGGACCAAAAACGGGAGCGTTTGGGGAAAAAAAGGGGGCGGGTCCGCTCAGTGAAACGATAACAACGAAACATGGAGGAACAGAAGTCTGCGTTTAAATCGTGTGTGTGTGTGTGTGTGTGTGTGTGTGTGTGTGTGTGTGTGTGTGTGTGTGTGTGTGTGTGTGTGTGTGTGTGTGTGTGTGTGTGTGTGTGTGTGTGTGTGTGTGTGTGTGTGTGTGTGTGTGTGTGTGTGTGTGTGTGTGTGTGTGTGTGTGTGTGGTTAAAATCTGTTTACGCTGCAGCAGCAAAAGACAAGGAGGCATTGTACATTAGACAGAAGACTAGAATTAAACAATCGAAAATGTAAACATCTTAAATAGAAATAACATAGCATTACAACGTAGAAAGAAAATATACATAGTGTGAACAGCTATCTTACCTGTTAACATATACATGTTATGCTAACGTTGCCTTGGTTAGAGCCTGTTGCTGTTGTTTATTGCTTTGAATTCTTTAAAACAAATATTATCTTCTTAAACCTGTATGGTAGTCAGGAGCATCACATCCTAATGTTTATTGATATATTTAGAGGGAGGGAAGGAAGGTTTCAAAATGCTGATTAGATACATTTCTACCATTTCTTTAATTCATGGTGGTTTCAGTAATCCCATGGTAATTGAGGACACAAGTAATCTAAAGTACTAATGTAATCTTTATGACTTTCAGAAAGGACAGGAGACCCACAGGTGCCTATCAATGATTGTCAACTGACAGCACAATGAGTCAAAGCACTAGCAGCAGCAGAATGAGGATGATGTTAAATGTGTTGTTTTAGGAACATCCATTGTAAATAAATGGAATTGAATAAACATTGAATAGCATATCATGCCGTTTGTCTGTGCCTTTTCCTCTGTGTTGTCCTGGCATATAGTCTCCCCCATGGTTTGCTGTGCTGCCTGGGGATGCTCCAAGCGCTCAGAGAAAGGAGTACACATGTAAAGTTTCCCCACTGACACAGAGAGGAGGAAAGAATGTCTGGCTCAAGTCAGCAGGAGCAATTTAACTATCACAAAAGACAACAACAGCAATATATGTGAGGTAATCATATTTTTCCCAAACGAAGACCACACCATTGGGAAGCTTAATGTCTGTTTAATCAAAAATAAAGAACAGGGAGAGGCTTGCTAAACTCTGGGAGTTGAGACTCACGTGCAGGGTGAGGGTCTCATTGCAGGTCTTCAGGCTCCATTGAATCCCCCCTGGGGTTCTTGTGCTGAAAGAGGGAGACAAAGACAGGAGAAAGGGTTAGATACATCTAGCATCCTATAGGATGGGAAATTACTGACCTATTTTAAACTTACCTTGTGTTTTCACTCTCACTTAAGTCCCTCTCCCTTTGCCATCAATCCAAAATCAGCTGAGCTGCAACATAATACAGACAGGTAATAATCAACAGAATCACAAGGACATTATATGGCTCACCCATAAGTTACGTTTTTGTTTACTGTCTGTCTCAAATATGCACTCTAAATCCATATCAATAGCGATGTATCACACAAATAGCTCTCTTCCTTATTATTGTGTAGCGTTCGTTAACTATATTATACTAGCTTGAACTCCAAAATGGATATCCTCATTTCACCACCTCCACCCACTACAATCACACGCCCCAATGTTATATTTAACTAATATGTAACTCCCTCCACCCCGGATAAAAGCACGTTAAGAAGCACCTTTTCTCTAATTCAACAACGTTGGAAGAAATAACATTAAGAGAACGGATTAATAGGCTGTTCGTGGTTAACATGTGTTGCTAACTTTATCCGGTATCCTAGCCTGAAAATTAACGCAAGCTCAAAACAGAAGTTGGTCCAGGTTCTGGTCAACCCAAAATTGTGATAGAGAGAGAAACATGTTTTGTCATTCTGCCACCTCTAATGCTTACAGCAAGTAATCAATACCTCAGAAGGGTTCATGTACTGTTGCGAGGTGGGGGTGTTTACAACCCAACTCCTCAGCGCGTGTTGTTTTGACGAGTCCTGCTTGAAATCATAACAGGGAAGGAATTAGAAGACACCAGGATACCAGTTAAACAATAATCCGTTTTAATTAAACAAAGTAGTAATAATAATGCAATACGATATAATATAATACATTACTTATACAATTCAAAGAATCATATAAGCAATGTGTGGAGTACTCCCGCCCTTATTCACGCACTGCGGACATCCTATTCGTCTTGTCAGAGCATGAAGAGAGGGCCAACCACCAGAAAAACATTTCCCTAATACAAAAGAAGGGGTGGCGTTTCATTGGGGAGATACCAAAACGCTATCTCACAGGGAAATCAGTGCCTGGTAGCTTTGAAAGCCACAGGTGTTGGGAAGGCACCTCATTAAACCTCAAGGAAAATGTCCCTCCCATTTGTAAAACATATCGATGGTTTAACCCAGAAAACATTATCAGGGATAATCTTTACACTCCAAACAGAAATCACCCTTAATTCTGCATCTTCCTTCTTCACAAATAGCTTAAAACACTCTTTTGATAAACAGGTAAACAGTCAAAGAAAAAACTATTGTGCTCATCTATTTTTAAGAAAAAGGGAACATTGTTTCAGAAATCTATAAAAAACCTCTCTATATTGGAGAGGAAAAATGTACCTTTTGTTCCTTCAACTATTAACACACAGGAATGTATAAACTCACACATATACTCATTCAAGATACATAGATTTCCTTAAAACCTGGCCTGCCAGAGATCTCAAACAGAATTTCCTCTCCCCTGGCCCACTCACCCTGTGCTGCATACCTCGACCTCCCCCACTGCAATAAAACTTATTTTTTACAGCCCTTTGTCTCTCGCCATTTTAGTCCTCACATTTATGAAAGGATCAAAACAGAGAAATCACTATAAAACACAAACACAGGTATTGCTTGAACAGTATTCACTTAACTGCTACTATTTGATAATTACCAGGGAAACTCAACAGACCTCTTTTAGTGTCTGGAAATTGCAACAAGACTTTCTGCCCTTTTACATGTATCACAGTTCTTTGGTACAATATCTCACATCAATTTCCACAATTCCCTCTTTTGCACTCTTAAAAAAGAGTGCAACTTACACAAGGCACTTGAACCATAACTATTGTCGCTCCTCTCCACTGTGTTCATCTCTCAACATTATATTTAGAGCCCTTTAAACATTTAGAAACAGCCCTTCATAGCAATTTCTTATAGCAGAAGGAGAGGGAGACCAAAACATGTCAAAAAGCTGAGTCCCCATACTCGTCCTCTCCCTCCGAGACATAGGCCAACAGAGGCATTTGATACGGGGGGGGAGAAGCATCTTTTCCTTCAATGGTGGAACTGATTAGTCTGACACATAATGAGCGGATGCACGGCACACCACAACACCCACATGATAGTCTCTGTCCATGGATATAACTTGAATGGTTTCATCAGACCCCTCTGAGGGCAGGATGGGCTGGTTACACGCAGCACATTTAGGCGCCAGGACCCTGTGGTAGTCTTTCAGACAGTAGATTTTATTCTCAGTGTCTACAGTGAAGGGCACTCCGTCCAGGCTCTCGTTGCAGATGACGCAGCGGAAGCAACCGGGGCGGTACAACTTCCCCAGGGCCTGCAGGCCTGCATGTCCATGATCAGATGTCCACCTGCGTTGCACTTGTCTGCAGACTGCTGGAACCCAGAGTACAGAAAGTCCTCTTCACAGAAAACCCTTCCTGCGTCATAGTAGAACGCCTTCCCTCTCAGCCTTCGACTACAGGCGCTGCAGGTGAAGCAGCTGTCATGGTAGAGGCTGCCCATAGCTTGGCAGGCCTGGCTGGCTCCATACACTGTCTTGTTGCACTTAACACACACTCCTGTTTCAGCGGAGAGTGGAGTCCCCTGTGCCGTCCTGGCTTGCCGTGTCTTTGTCCCCTCTGATCCGCTGACGGCGGCTTCTGGGCTGCCTGCTAGAGAGATGTCTTCCTTCTCCTCCGGCTTGCTGATGGCGGCTTCCGAGTCGATGCTGAATAGATGTCCTCCCGATCTTCCTTCTCCGGTCCGATGATGATGCCTCCTGGGACGACTGCTGGATGGATGTCCTCGAGGTCCTTCTCCAATCCGCTGATGACAGCATCCGAGTCGACCTCCATGACGAGAGCCAGATCTGTCCTGATGTCGTCTAGGGTCCTCGCAGGTGTTTTCCCCGCCGCACACTGGCTCCAGTGTGGTACCAGTTGTCCCCCTTTCCTTGTAGGCGGACGGCATGGGATGTCCTCTGGGTCACTCGGTCGGGGCCGGAGAGCCTGGGGTTGACAGTCAGCCTCCTGCGTCTCGGGTCCCCCTTTCGGCGTCAGCAACCTGTGTGGAGAAATCTGATACAAATCCCTCAAGCCTACACTCCGGGCTCTGGGGCCCTCGGCTGTTTGACCCACCAGTGCGTGGGCAACTTGGAGCCTGTTGGTGGGGTGTAGGTCAGCTCCCAGCATTCCATTCTGGACTTACATCTCTCTGGTAGCCCCTGGTAGCCCCCACTGATTCTTTATCTGTGTTACCTGCTATAACTCAATCAATATTAGAGACATGTCAACATTCATCAAACAGTGTGTTATCCCCAAATATGGAGCAGGTCAATTCTAAAACTGTCAATCAATGGTCAGATTGAACAATCGAGTTGGGGCAGCCGGTTCCTTTCAGTCCCTAAATAAAAAATAAAAAATGTACATTGTGAAGTTTACACTCCCTCTTTTTTACACATTATCTCATGTGTAAACAAAATCCTGCATGGGAAGAAAACCTTCAGGTCATAATGGATTATAAGACAATACCAAACATTTTTCCAAATGTACATCCATTATTTCCACAGTAAACACTTGAGAGTGTTTCTCTCCATCATTCAGTCCTAAAAGAAACAGAATCTTCATGTTTTAGTTTGAGTTTCACATTCTGCAAACAGCCACCTCCTGTGGGAGTGAAATATCAAGTAGGTTAGATACGGTTTCCCCTTTTGTGCAATGTTAGGAAACCTCTCATTTCACACATTATTATCACACAAAAATAATGTGTTAGTCCAAAACATGCTTGATTAGTCATCGTTTTAAATCATGCAGTTGCACTGATCAGGTGCAGACATACACTCACTCACACTCACACTGTCAGGTTGTAAAGTCAGGTTTGGTCAGGTTCACCGCAGAGTCAGTCATTGACAGTGCCTTCCCAAGTTACCCTGTCGGTCAGTTGGTCTCAGTCTTTTTGGCCATGTGTCGTGCCCTGCAGAGATGTTCCAGCACAGGCCAGCATCCTCCGTCTATACAAATCTGTATATATGGAGCGCCATCATTTATTAATTCACAATTACAACTATAATGTTCAAGATATCTCCAACCCCTCCTTGCTGTTTCCCACATTCCCTGAAAAGTGTCTAGCCAAAAAAATGTCACTTCCTTATTGTACTATTACTATTACTGCAATTCATTTACACCTAATTAGTATTAAAATGACTAATAGATCTATTTCAGAAACATGTGTACTTCACTATCTTGTGTCAAAACATTACTAGGATCTGTAAAGATCTGCTATTTATTCCATAACTCATTCTATCAATTTATCTTCAATTCTGATGCACTTAAAGAACAATGTTACCCTCTTTAACCGTGCGTGGAACTCTGGGTGTCTGAACATGAAACCAGTACCTCAAATTGAAATACTATATTTTGTTTAGAACCAGCTTTCCCTTCAACATGACCTATATAAATAAATATTTATCTGATCTTATAGAGCTGTTACTAAAACTCTCCCTTTGAACTGATCAATACTGCAACAAATTAAAACACTACCAAATTCACACACGAATAAAAAGTCCAGTGCATACTTCCTTCATGCCCCCCCCCCCCCCTTTTTTTTTTTTTATCAGTGTGTATTAGACTGATTTTCCACTTCCCTTTAATAGTTCCCCTCTTTTCCGCTATTTTTATTTACCACTTGACTAATTTATGGTCCATACATCTTCTTATCTTCACTTATTTATCAAGTCAATTCAAGTTCTTTACAATAACTAATCCCCTCTAGGATATGAAATCCATTCATCTTCAAGCAGATACTATGTCCTTATTTATGTTTTGTTCACGATAACAATGGTATAACAACCACATGTCCTCAATTCTGGTCCACTTAAAAAACAATGTTAAACTCTTTAGCAGTGTGTGGAACCCTGGATGTCCGAACATGCAACCATTCCTCCCTCCTTTATCAAGGATTTAAAAACAGAAGTCATTTTATATTTCCTATGGTAATAACTATGCTACAATGGTGAAATCAATTATTTAGATTGGAATACTATATCTGGCTTGGCACCAGCTCTCCCTTTAACATTATCCATACAGATAAAGATTTGTCTTATAGAGTGGTTCCTAAAACTATCCCACTACTTTATTCACACGTGAATAAAAATGTCAAAGAATATTTTGTTAACCTGATGAAAAGATTGAAGAATATGGTTGTATTCTGAACCCTCAGTTTGTTCTCATTTTACTCTAATAGTTTACTGCTATTTTTAATTTAATAAATCTTTCTGTCTTTACGTATTTATGCTTTAAATGTGCGTTTTGTGAATAAGTGTGTTTATGTGCAAACTCACTCATTCCCGTTTTCCTTTTCTCCTCCTCTGGTTTTCTCAAGCCGTGACCCCGGCCTCCTCACTTCTAATCGACCATGCCAACTCCTCTGATTCTGTGTTCTCTTCAGTCCATCAGTTGTAACTTCATCCGCTGTCAGCCATTGGCCCAGTTACATCTGCATGCGCCCTCATGCCAATGTTCTTGCACTGCTTTACATTTCATCTCCTCCTTTACAGTCTCCCTGCTGTTTTTATGGAGGGCGGATTCTGCTCATCTCCCACACTTTGCTCTTGTGCTCAGCTTGGAACTTCATGGTCCCGTCTGAGGGACCGATGAGCGTAGATTTCTGCCCGTCAGCATGCTGTTTGGTTCTGGATGCCACAGGTGGAGATAGTTCTGGCTGCAGTCTTGTTGTTGTTGTTGTTGTTTCAGCTCTGGTTCTCTGTCTGTTCGATGGAGAAGGAGGAGTCTCCCGTTGGGTTAGGTCTTTTGTCTGCTTGGAGGGTCGGGATCGTAGCCTTTTCTAACTCAGAGGGGGAGTCCAGGTCTCGGGACGCATTACCTATAAAAAATCTAGCACACTGAGGTTAAATAAATCCAACCCTTTTCACTCTGACTCTTTGTAATCATACTATCTGTCTTAATTGTTAAATGCCATCTAAACAACCTAATTGATGTCTACAAATGATATTACAAAAACTCACTCTAAAAATTGTTTCATCCATTGCTACCAGAGCCATTTAATAGAAGAGTTACGACATCTCCGTTCACTCCAATGGACCACTTTTTTACAGCAATGGCGGATCGTGGATCCTGTCAATCGTTCCCCGGAAGTTAGCGCCAAGGCTGGCAGAGCTGTGGAGTTGCAGCATAATAGACCGTCCGTGACGGACTTTTAAAGGTAAGAAGAAGTTTAAAGATGTATATTGCGGATATTATCAGTACATCTGATTCAAATGAACATGTGTATTAAAGGATGTCAGTGGATTATCCCTAAATTAGTAGATTTAGGGAACGTTTACAGATAACAGATTAAGCTAGCATACCGAAGCAAGTTAGCAACACACGTTGAACAGCCTTTTAATTGTAAATTCCGTTCTCTCTATGTCATTTCGTCCAACATGTTGAATTAGAGAAGAGGGGCTTCTAAACGGGATTGTATGCGGGGGTGGAGGGAGTTAAATATTAGATAAATATAACTTTGGTGCGTGTAAGAGTGAGTGTTTTTAGCAGAGCCATATTGTGTCCTTGTGATTCTGTTGATTATTACCTGTCTGTATAATGTTGCAGCCCAGCTGATTCTGGATTGATGGCAAAGGGAGAGGGACTTAAGTGAGAGTGAAAACACAAGGTACGTTTAATACTACTGTTTTATATAAGTAAACACGTTATCTCCCCAAGGCAATAGGTGTGCTATATAGGTGTGTATAACCCTTTCTCCTGTCTGTTGCTCCCTCTCTCAGCACAAGAACCAGAGGGGGGTTCAATGGAGCCTGAATACCTGCACTGAGACCCTCACCCTGCACCCTGAGTCTCAACTCTGTGTTTTTCAAGCCTTTCCCTGTTTTTTTGTATTAAACAAAACATTAAGCTTTCCCAATGGTGTGGTTTTCGTTTTGTGAAAAAGTGCAAATGCAGTGTTTGTATATAAATCACATATTTTGTTGCTGTTGGTCGTGAAATTGCTCCTGCTGACTTGAGCCAGCCATTTTTTCCTCCGCTCTGTGTCAGTGGGGAAGCCGTACATTCGTACTCCTTTCTCTGAGAGATTTGAGCATCCCCAGGCAGCACATCAAACCATGGTGGCGACTAGGAGGCAGCACAGCAAACCATGGTGGCGACTAGGAGGCAGCACAGCAAACCAGGACAACACGGAGGAAAAGGCACCGACAAACTGCATGATATGCTCTTCTATGTTTATTGAATTCCATGTATTTGCAATGGAAGTTCCTAAAGCAACACATTTAACATCATCATCATCATCATCATCATCATCATCATATCGGTCTCCTGTCCTTTCTGAAAGAAATAAAGACGACATTAGTCATTTAGATAACTTGTGTCCTCAATTACCAGGGGATTACTGAAACTACCATGAATTTAAGAAAATGGTAGAAATTAATCTAATCTGAATTTTAAAGCATTACTTTAGATCCCCTCCCTCTAAATGTATCAATAAACATTAGAAAGTGATCCTCCTGACTACCATACAAGTTTAAGAAGATAATATTGGTTTGAAAGAATTCAAAGCTATAAATAAACAGCAACAGGCTCTTTAACCAAGGCACTGTTAGTAACATGTAAACTAGTTGTTCACACTAATCCTAATATTATCACTTAATATTAGCAAATTCGATTTTATTTTTGAAAACATATTGATGTAAATACATACACATATCGATTTGTTGTATAAATATTGCAAATCAAAACCTTTATTCACTAATAATTAACAAAAATCGTAGTTCTATCTCCTGTTATCAATGCATTCACATTGCCCGCCATGAACTTCCGGGGAACGATCCCTCGTCTACATGAACCACGTGACGATAACCGTTTTTGGACTTCCGGTGTCGTAACTCTTCTATTAAATAGCTCTGATTGCTACATATTTACCCAACATAACTCTTTCAGGAAACCATTTTCTCCTATACATTGAAAAACGTACATGTTTCCAGCATCACATATTCCACACACTGCGAAAGAACATCTACATATTTTCTCCAATATTTTAAGCTAGTTTCTATAGCAAGATTATCATGTGTGACATAATAATCAGATGTCTTGTTTGCTAACCAAGAATATTAAACTTTAAAATGTCTTTTGGCCAGTTGAAGTCCTGCTTACTTCATCCTTAAACTCTTTTTTAATTTGAAACCAAAAAAGGTCTTCCTTCTCCACCATGATCCTATCTCTATATCAAAGTCCAGACAAACTGATGATTTATCTTCAGAAACCATGAGGAATGACTCATAAAACACTATTCTCCCTTACTTCAGTTCTAAATCAAATGAGCCAGACAGGAAACCCCCTTTAACCACTTGCTTATCCTATTATTTTTGATCAAAGTTGTGTTACAAGCAGGTTAGATCTGTAATGAATTAAAATCAATATTTAAGGACGTAATATAAGTTCAATATATTGTTAAGCAAATTGCTGTTTTATTGTGAAGGCCTCTCTGGCGAACAGCGGCCTTTGGCTTTTATTTTGAAAGGCCGTTCCGGAACAGCGAGTCCGATTCCTAGAAACACGGCAAGTTGACAATCGTTCTAATGCATTAACTATAGTCGTGAAAGAGACAAGGAGGGGGAAGGCGTGTGGAAGCAAGCAATGAACTGAAAATGCCACCAATCCTGATTTAACGTGATGGCGAACATTGAAAACCGAAGCGGGCATAAGCACCTCTGCCATAACTGACAAGCGTTCAAAAACCTTTCTGCTTATCCCTTATGCTACAATTTTTTGTTTTATTCATAACCTAAAAATACAATTGTGATGAATAGCTTGCTTTTGTATCATTACATTTACCAACATAAAACAAGGTCTGTACTAATCAACAATGACAACCTACAGACAGCTCATTTAGTTAAATATACGCAATATATTGACTTCGCTTTTATTTATCTGACTTAATTAACGTGCTTCCCCCCCTTTCAGCCACTAGATGGCAGCAGCAGAGCACAAATGAGCTTCACTCTTCTGAGCGAATGTGTGATTATCACAGACAATCGGTCACACAGATTATTCAGGTAAAAATCACACAGATGTATTCCCCGTACAGTTTGTCCGGCTAGATAACGTGCTACATATGTCGTCACGCAGGACTCTCTGCCTACCTTGCGATCAACGTTATGTTTACGTCAGCCTTTCAAATTAATTTTTACAGACAAGGGAAACGGGAGCCGGTCTCGTCACAATGTAGGTGACGTTAGCGCTCTCTCCCAAGGATTTAACAGATAACAGTCCACTGACACTTTCGCTTCTTCGGTCTCAGACTGCTATTTTACCCCCAGTTATAAACGGCGGATCAATCTGAAATATCAATCATCCAGGTTTCGCCGTGTGGGACTCACACCCACATCCCACGAACTGCACCGCTCCTACGCCACTTCAGGACTAAAATACCTGAGATCCACGCAAACTGCTCTAATTTTCGTCACGCAGGACTCTCTATACCTGGCGATCAACGTTCACGTGTTATATATAACTTTCCTAACATGGTAAAAAATATGCATTGTATACTCCATTCAAACTTCAAAAACACTCTGAAACGCCTACAGACAATCCTACAGGGCCCTGCTATTGTCCGAGGCGTCTAAAAGTGCTTGTTCCCGACCCAGTGTGGTCCTCTGAATCCTTCCACAGCTCATGTTTATTCAGCGTCGAGTCACCATTTGTTAGGAGATTTAAATGTTAATTAGGCCGCATTTCCAAAAATCTCCTCGCGTCCCTACACAAGCCATTATCTTACAGGAAGGAAACCCAGAACCTACAAGTAACCGTTTAACAATAATCCACTTTAATGGTAATATACAATGCAATACAATCAAGTACAATCAATACAGTACAAATTACATACAGTTCTGTGGGATCCCACATTTACCTGATACTCACGTGAGCCAGCCAGTGATTGGCTGCCCAAATTATCATCAACACCCCACATCAGGGATGACTGTATGTTAACTCCTGACCTTCCCCCTCTTCCTGTGTCCTCTAAAAACCACATGTTAGCAGGCCCAAAACCAGCCCAGTTTTCTACACAAATCATTTTCAAGCTTCTTCACAGTTTGCATGAATACATACAAATATTTCCTTACAAAAGGAGGAAAAGTGCGTTATTTAGGCAATGTTGTTGGTTGGAGTTAGGGAGAGACCGCCCCTTCCAGGTGTGTGTATGTGTGTGCCTTTTCCGGTGTGTGTCACGTGAAAGTCATGAGTGTTACACTATTGATTGGTTCTGTAAATAAAGAGAACGTTTTCGACATTGAAGGCTTGAGTGATCTTGAATAGCGGTGAACGCTACAATATGAACAGGCTCGTGCTTGGCCCACTGGTATTGTTTGTTTATTTTGAAAATTAACTAGCAACGCTGTGCTGTCATATAGCAACTGCTAAGCTACTGCAGCAACAAAATCCTGGCGCCACCCATGATTATAGCACAGGCCTTTGTCAGATAGTATATTACGCTGTTTTTTTTCTGCTTCCAATAGTTTTCTCTTTTTTCACCATACCTGTGTTTGCATCACTGTTTTTGTCTAGAAGTCTTTTCATCAGGGCTCTATAAATAGAGAACTACGGTAGATATGTAATATTTAATGCAGCCAAACCGTGTATTACAATGCCGTTATGTGATGACTTTCAAAGGGAAAAGCAAGCACACTCGGAATAAAGTATTATTATTATTTTTTTAAATGTTTTCGGATTTCACATCGCATAAACACCATTTCTCAACGTGCATTGCGGCTAAACCATCGAATCACCGAGCTGAGGATCTTGCCTAGTACGTCCGTTTCCGGTATTGTTTTTGATGGATGTATTTTGTTATACACACATTCCTTCACATTTAAATTAAAATGTACATTAAAGTATTTTGTGAGGCCTTCTAAAATGTTTTAAAATATAATTACGGTTCGAGTTGAAGAGTTTGTAAATTAACATGAACTGAAGCTGTTGCCTTGTAACGCAATCGCACAACGTCACGTCCGTTAATTCCACATCCACACACATGGATTAACATCGATTTAATACATTAATGTAGCCTTTGTTTCTGCAAAAAGAGGTGTCGACCAGCTGGGGCAACAAGAAAATTGGCGAAATCGAGTGTGACTATTAAAAAATAAATCATTGTTACATTAATATTGACAATAACAACCGACCGTCGGGGTAGAGCATTTGCTTGGCAATTCCGGGTATATCTCCACTGGTTGGGCCATGTTAACAATACCGTGTAACTGTCACGTTTGAAGGGACGAAATCGTGACATCTTCACGTCTCCCAGCATGGTAAATCGTCACATGTTCACGTCTTGCTGTGATACCGGGTTGATTTAAACACATGGCATAACTATTACTATTTCTACCAAAATGGGAAATATTAACACTTAAAAATGCATTTGTTTGTTTTTTCAACCATCAAAGATACAGTTTCACAGAAAAAAAAAGCCCTGACCCTGACCAAAAACTGCTTAAAAATATAAATAAAAAAACATTTAAATAAGATGTAAAAGGGTGAATAAATAAATAAAATAATTATGTATTAATGAGATTTCTTTTTATTTCACTTAAATTCACCCTGATCACTTCCAAGGAATTGCTAGAGAAATATTCATTAATATTCAAATGAGTTCCTATTTCCAAAATAGGCTATCACACAGCCATGCAGTGAATCAATTACACATGCAGCACATTCAGAAATCTGGTTTTAAAAAAAGAAAATAATCTATATTTGCATTGAGAGTTTCATTAACTCATATCCTCTAGTAACAATATTACTATACAATAACCTGACCACTTAACCTTTATTACCAGTGGAGGTATGTTTTGAAGGTTTAAAGGGATTATATTCCTAAATCTTCAGGTATACATGAAGTTATCTGCTGTCAGGCTCTGCCCAGGCTCAGAAAATAGCCAACCTGAGAGTTTGGCCAAAAACAATATTTTTATAAATACACAATCATTAAAAGACAATATGCACCACCCAGCGCTTTCATTTCCCCCAAGACCCCCGAGTAATTGCTCCATGATCTGCACCGTGTGCCGCTCTCACTCTCTGATTTCCACACGGCCACATAACATGGACACAAACACAGTAAAGAAACGTCTGTCTGAAATAATTGAATGTCTCATCATAAAGGCAACGTTAATACTAGTTTTACCAGACTGATGTCATGGTTTAATGATACAGTTGTTTACTTTGATACAATGAAAAGTAGTTTGGGGTGTTTTGGAATGGGGTTCTATGAGATATTTGTAGTCAGTGTATCAGAAGATTTATTTCCAAAGTTTGGCAAAGCAGTTATCACGCCAGAAAAAAAGTTTGTCCTCCTGAGAACCGGGGCAGCAGCAAAACATAATTTAGCCATCAGAATTAATAAATATTATTTTAATAGTAAGCTACTTTATAATTCAATTATTTCCTACATTTTACCTTGCCGTCAGACATCCCTTTCTGTCAGAGAAATAAAGCTGTTATTCATGCTTTCTTCAAAGACTCATTTGACAAATATAGCTATTTAATCTCTCAGAGCTCCGGACCTGCTGGTTTATATTCACCTCGATCCTACAGCTTGATCCTGTTATAGTGTGAATTTCGTAGATTTGGATTTGCCAAAGTTAAACAACCAGACAGACAAATTAACCAATCCAGGCAATGCATCAGCACTTATTGTGCTCTGCCAACTAAATAATATTTGTGTGTTAAAAAACACGGACCCGAGCCCCACGGACCCGAGCTCGGGTCCGAAAATGCTATATATGTAGCAACAGTGCTATATCTGAAGTGTCATTCATGAAACTATTAATATTCATACCCATCTGACTGGAGGAACTTGGCTAACTGACGATACGAAAAAAAAAAGTTTTTCGAAAAAGAAGTCTCACAAGAAGCCTTTAAATGAGGCCATGGCAAAAACGGGCAATTGCGATTTCTGCTCATAACTCACAAAAACGATCATTTATCATTCATACTTTCTGCACAAACAACAGATATTCTGAAAGCTGAGATTCCACAGATTCCATGGGTATACACCCCGTCACTACAGGCACAACATTAACCCAGCTAGCAGCCAGAACATAGCAAGTAAAAAATATCAGTTTTCAAATCAATGACAATAATTAGGTCTTACCTTGGCTGTTTTGTGATCAAATATTGTGTTCAAAAGAATAAAAACGCTGCTCAAGGTTAATCCAATGTCTCTTGTCACTTTAAAATGATTACTGATAATCAATCCTTTCATTCACGGCAGAAGAGTAGGTCCAACGATTAACAGTCCGTGGCTTCAGCTGCGGGAGATGCAGTTTACGCACACGCCCTCTTTTTACGCAGCATAGTATAGCATAGCATGTCCCAGCATGTCCCAGCATGTCCCAGCATGTCCCAGCATGTCCCGCGGCGACAGGAGAGCAGAGAACGGCAGATCAATCAGCGAAAACCAGCAGGATTTGTTTTCTTTGTCTTCGGACGGGGCCGAGTGCCGGGCAGGAGACCGAAGAAAAACAACTCCTGCCCCACCTCCCTCCACGGTTCACCGTTCGGTTCTCCCCTCCCTCCTCTCCCCCGGACGGGGGAGACAGAGTCGGAGCAGGGTGCCAGCTTGGCGGCCGAACATGCTTTCCCCTTCTCCGTCACCACAGCGCGGCGGCGAATAACATCGCGGCTCTCCAACTCGGTGGGGACACTGGTAGAGCGGTCCACCACCAAGGCAGAGGAAATCAGCAAGGCAGCAGCACGACGTCTGTGCGCATCCGTCGCTGTCTCCCAGGCGAGGATTTCTGCGTGGGTGACACAGATCCAGCGCCACCTCGGGCTGAAATAGGCGTCTGTTACGGAGACGGCCAGAAAAGTGCTATGGACGCTCCAATCAGCCCGGACGGGCTGCTCGGACTCCAGTTCCACGCCATGGTGGAGTCCATGAAGATGGCCGCGGAACAGGGGACGACATTCGCCAGCATGTACAGCTGGCTCCAGCCGGCTGAGCTGCCACACACTGTTAAAAATGATTTGTTGACTCAACTTGACTAAGTCAAGTCATCTTGTTGCTTTGACTGAGTTAAGTTGTGTCAAGTTGATTCCACATTTAATGTCAAGTCTATTACACTTCAATACATTAGTTGATAAAACTTGTAGTCTGTTGACTCAACTTCATGTGTCAAGTTATTTGGACTAGAAAATATTAGTTAAGATAACTTAAGAAGATTTTGGTTAAACCTATTTGATTGAGTTCTTAAAAATGTGTTAATCAAGTTGGCTCAACATGTACAACTGTGTTTGTTCAACTTCTAGTACCAAGTTAACTTACCAGGACAAGCAAACTAATAGCTACAAAGTTATACTATACATCAACATGAGAACTAGCTTAGTCTAAATTATATTAACACATGAAAAAATAGCTGAAAATACATTTCAATCAGGACTGTTATTACAATATCAATACCTGAAGAAATGAAGAACTCCAACCCACACACTCATTAACTGTTCAGTGTTGCTTTTTAATTCAAATAAGTGTGTCAATGGATGTCAACATATCATAAAGATCTTCCTTGGGACATGCAGACCAAACAAAATACACCCTCTAATAGGGCTGTGCAATTAATCGTATTTTAATCGCGATTACGATTATGGCTTGCGACGATTATGAAAACAGCATAATTGACAAAATACGATTATTTTGCTGGGTGCGCTTTCGCCCCTCCCTAAAAGCCCACTCGGCCACGTGCGAGTGACATGTGTTGTGAGTGTTCAGCGCGAGCGAAGATGTCAGAACAAGAGCAGCAACTCGTTAAAAAGAAGGGTAAAACTATTTCCACTATTTGCAAGTACTTTGTCTTTACAATTTAAAAAAATAATTAAAAACCTTTATTTATCCAGGTAAAATCCCATTGAGATCAATGATCTCTTTTTCAAGGGAGACCTGGAGATACATTTCACATCGCTAAAGATATGTGCCCAGTTAGCACTGTTAGCAACCAGGCTTTAAGCAACTTGTCAACACGTTGGACAAGCGTTACGCGATGCCGTCTCGGTATTATTTCACCAGGTCTGCGCTGCCTGCACTATATGACAAATGCCGTGGGGAAGAGATGTGGCTTCAGCTGACTACTTTGCCACCACAACAGACCTATGGTCTAGCCCAGGGGTGCCCAACCGGTCGATCGGGAGATGTGTCTAAAAATAGAACAACAATAATCAGTTTTATCGTTAATGTCCTGTAACATAATCTTCCTGTGCCAGAATAATGCACTTGAACGCATCAAAGCTTTGTGATTGGCCGGCGTCACCCCATGTGTCGGGGCGTGGCTGAGGGTCTTCAGTACAGGTGGCTTGTCACCTGCCTGCGCTCATCTCTGAAACCAGACCATGTCAACAGGCTGGTGTTTCTGGCAAAAAATCTTTAAGAGATGACATGAGCAGCCCTACCAGCATTTGCCACGGTGGCCTAAACATTTTTATTTGATCTTAAATTGTAGTTCAACATTTATTTCCTGTTACTTCTGGACCATGAGGGTTGGCCAGCCTTCAACGTTTAACTGAGTGGAATATGTTGAATATGTTTTACCAAAATGTTGGCTATATGTTAAGGAGTTTTCAGTAGGTTGTGACCGTGCACTGCATCATATTTGATTTAATTTATTTTGGTCTAATTTATTTTTATTTATCATATTAATAATATATGTTTAGTATGGTTTTGGAAGTGCGCTCCAATATATTTGTTGATCTTGTTTATTGGTAAAATATTATTTGTTTTAAAGTTCAATAAATGGTCAATGAATAATCGTCAAAATAATCGTGATATCAATTATTGACCCAAATAATCGTGATTATGATTTTTGCCATAATCGCACAGCCCTACCCTCTAACACACCATTGTTTTTGCTCTGGGCTGCTCAAAAACTGAAATTACACTGTCCCATACAACTGTAATTGAGTGACTTGTTAAACAGAGTCCATTCTGAGGAGTAAGTGTTCAGGGTTGCTGCAGTAAAATGCATAGAAAATTGTATCTCTCTTAACTTAACTGTCAGTCAGAACATTAAAACATTCTAACAGTACTGAAATATCCACTCTGTTCATGGTTGCTGTACAACATAAAATACACACTAGTGTCTCTCAGACACTTCCTCAAAATAGAGCAATAGAAAATAAAAACCAAATAAACTGGTGTGACCCACAGAGGGGCTATACATTTGTTTTCCTCTTGGAACAGTGGACAAATGACAAAAAATGAAAATGCATCCTTTGGGATGGATGCAGAGACATCTTCCTAGGCCATCTCTCTAACTGAGCAATATATTCTTTAGAGAGTGGACCCAGGGAGTGCACGAGTCCAACCCAATTCCCATGAACAGGCCCTGAATCACCTCAAAGGTGTATTTCAAGTCTTTTGGATAGTCAAGGTTCAACATGTACTGCAATCCCATCAGGTTCACAAAAGCATTGGGTACATCACCAAGGTCACGTATGACTATCATTTCCTCGATCACGAGGGCGACATCGTTGTAGGAAGCTGGAAGAGGTTCCTTCACATCTTCAACGACTGAAAGGACTCCAATCACCATTCCCTTGATGACGTCCTCTTCAGGATCTGTTGGCTTCATGCAAGAAACAAAAAACAACAACGAAAGTGCTTTAGAGATGCTTTGGCATATGTGCATACACAGACGACGCCTGAAACTGTCACGATTCTCATGTTATGTCACGTTGGTAGTTGTGTCTGTGTTGGTGTTTTTCTTGTCTTTGGGTTTTATTGTGTAAAGTGTTCACCCCTGTTTCCTGCCTGTCTGTTTCCCCTCCATGTTATTCCACGGTCTGTGTTCCTTGTGCTGCTCGTTGGTGTTGGATTTTGGATTCTGCCTTGTTTTGCCACAGCTTTAATTTATTTAATAAAGCTCGCTTTTCGTTATTCTGCATTTGAGTCCTACCTGCTTCACCCATTCGTAACAGAATGAACCGACCACATTTGGACTCAGCAGATTTCAATGTTTTGGCCCCACAGGCGGAATGTCTTTGGTATTCTCTGGAGTACATTTTTTACACCTGGAAGAACGCCTCATCTAGACGGGGTAAAGAGGCTGCTTTGAAGGAGGCACGCCGGGAGGTTGCTCGCAAGCCCTGGCTCAGGAGCTTGTTGCCGGAGTGGCTACAAACCTTTTCAAGTAGCCCTGAGGAATTGGCACAAGCTTCTAACCCTTTCCTGGGATCCAACTACTGTCCTGTTGAAGGTCCACAGAGTCTCCAAAAAGCCTCTAGGAGACGCAGGGCCAGGATTCCAGCCCGTGCTCCAACAGCCATGATCCCGGCTTCAGTTCCGGTTTCCACAGCCATGGATCCATGCACCAGTACCGGCCCGCAGAGCTCTGTTTCCTTGCTCGATTACCTGGCCCACACAGCCATGGTCCAGGCCTCTGTTCCGGTTCCAGCGGCTCCAGTTCCAACCTCAGACCTTTTCTCAGGAACCCGTCTGGCGTTTGGAGGTCCACGGAGCCTCCAAAAGGTCTCTGGAAGATGCAAGGCCAGGATTCCAGCCCGTACTCCAGCGGCTCCGGCTCCAGTGCCGGTCCCAGCAGCCATGGTTCCGGCCCCAGCAGCCATGGTTCCGGCCCCAGTCCTGGTCCCAGCTGCCATAGTCCCTTCTCTAGTCCCTTCTCTAGTCCCTTCTCAAGTCCTTTCTCAAGTCCCTCCTCTAGTCACTTCCCTAGTCCCTTCTCCAGTCCCCCTTTTAGTCACCTCTCTAGTCCCTTCCCAAGTCCCTTCTCTAGTCCCTTCCCAAGTCCCTTCTCTAGTCCCTTCTCTAGTCCCTTCTCTAGTCCCATCTCCAGTTCCCTCTCGAGTCCCCTCTCCAGTCACCTCTCGAGTCCCCTCTCCAGTCACCTCTCGAGTTCCATCTCTAGTTCCTACTCAAGTCCCTCCTCTAGTCACTTCTCGAGTTCCCTCTCGAGGTCCCTCCTCTAGTCCCTCCTTTAGTCCCTGCTCTAGTCCCTCCTCGAGTCCCCTCTCTAGTTCCCCTCTCAAGTCCCCTCTCGAGTTCCCTCCTCTTGTTCCTCCTCTAGTCTCTCCTCTAGTCCCCTCTGGAGTTCCGTCTCTAGTTCCCCTCTCGAGTCACGTCTCAAGTTCCTACCCAATGTCCTGGTCTGTTGGAGGTTCCGCTGGGGGTCCTGCCAACTCCATGTCCTGTCCCGTTGGAGGCCCCGTCGACTACTCCTCTGCCGGGGGTCCTACTAATCGTATGTCTGTCCCGTTGGAGGTCCCGCCGTCTACTCTCCTGCCGGGGGTCCTGCCAGCTTCTTGTCCTGTCTCGTTGGAGGTCCCGCCGTCTACTCTCCTGCCGGGGGTCCTGCCAATCCTATGTCCTGTGCCGTTGGAGGCCCCGCCGACTACTCTCCTGCCGGGGGTCCTGCCAACCCTTTGTCCCGTCCCGTTGGAGGTCCCACCGACTGCTCTCCTGCCGGGGGTCCTGCCAACCCTTTGTCCTGTGCCGTTGGAGGCCCCGCCGCCTGCTCTTCTGCCGGGGGTCCTACCAGCTCCTTGTCCTGTCCCGTTGGAGGTCCCGCCGACTACTCTCCTGCCGGGGGTCCTGCCAACTCCTCTTCTGCCGGGGGTCCTGCCAACCCTATGTCCTGTGCCGTTGGAGGTCCCGCCGACTGCTCTACTGCCGGGGGTCCTGCCAATCCTATGTCCTGTTCCTCTGGGGGTCCCGCCGACAACTCTTCTGCCGGGGGTCCTGCCAACCCCTTGTCCTGTTCCGTTGGAGGCCCCACCATCACCTGTCTCACCGGGGATCCTGCCAACTACTGGTCCTCTTCCGTGGGGGATCCTGCCGAAGCCTGTCCCACTGGCTCCGGTTCCTGTTCGGCCGACACCGGGTCCTGCCCGGCCTCCGGAGCTGTCTGGTCTTCTCCCTCGAGCCCGGCCCCCTGAGAGCCGCGGTCTTCTCCCTCGAGCCCGGCCCCCTGAGTGCCGCGGTCTTCGTCCTCGGGCCCGGCCCCCTGACTCTTCCTGCCGCTGCTTTTGCCCTCATGCTCGGCCCCCTGAGTTTGCCCGCTGTGGCCTTCGTCCCTTTTTGAACTTTGCCTTGCCCCCAGGCCGTCCACCCGAGACCCCCTCCTTGGTCTCTGCCTTGCCCCCGGGCCTTCCGCCCGAGACCCCGTCCTTGGTCTCTGCCTTGCTCCCGGGCCTTCAGCCCGAGACCCCCTCCTTGGTCTCTGCCATTCCCCCGGGCCGTCCGCCCGAGACCCGTCCTCCAGCCCCCTCCACCCACCCTTTCTTGGCCCTAGTTATGTGTCCTCCCTCCGGTCCCCCTCCACCCACCCTGCTGGACTTTTTTTTGGGACGTCTGGGATCCGTCCCTTGAGGGGGGGGTTCTGTCACGATTCTCATGTTATGTCACGTTGGTAGTTTTGTCTGTGTTGGTGTTTTTCTTGTCTTTGGGTTTTATTGTGTAAAGTGTTCACCCCTGTTTCCTGCCTGTCTGTTTCCCCTCCATGTCATTCCACGGTCTGTGTTCCTTGTGCTGCTCGTTGGTGTTGGATTTTGGATTCTGCCTTGTTTTGCCACAGCTTTAATTTATTTAATAAAGCTCGCTTTTCGTTATTCTGCATTTGAGTCCTACCTGCTTCACCCATTCGTAACAGAAACGACTAGTGTAACCCTGTGAACTCGTTTTTGTATCATCTTGAACGACATTTCAGCGCTTACCTCACACATCTTCATGATAGTTGAAGGTTTCTCCCTCATGTACCATGGTAGGCCCTGCAACACTGCTGCCCTTTTCCTTTGGTTCGATGCCTGTCAAAACACATGATAAATTAATATTGCTCGTTGCTATCATAATTATATGACCCCCTCACTCCACAAGGCATTCTGGTTATTTGCACTACGTTCACAGCTAACTTAATAGATTCCTTCATATTCCGTGTGTCCGTGTCCGTGTGTGGCCTGCCTTCTCTGACCCTTGCCTGCCTCACTATCCCTTAAGCCTTTGTACCACCATGTTGTTTAGTAAATCATTGAACTGCATCAGGTGCCTGCTTTTGGGTCCTTCCCCTGTATCCCGTCGTAACAATTACATTGAGTTTACACGAGAACACATGAATGAATGTGGAAAGGCAGCTCTATTGCCTCAAAGTACTTTAAAGTAAAGAACTGTACTTACATCCTTGTCGAGGCTCTCCATTAAAGAGCCTGTGACACGGTTTTCCCCCATCATCCAAACCCATCAATTTGAGTACTTATTGTCCCCTTGAAAACCGTTACGGAACTGATTTTGGATATTTGTACTTTGATAACCATTAATCTGCCTTCAATGTTGACAATTTTCTGGATCTTCTCGCGGATTCTTCAAGTCCCGCCAAATGATGGGTGACGTCATTGCGGGCACAGCGCTCCAGCTGCACCGTCCAGGATCCCAGCATCTGCATGTAAACCTTTATATATATACAGTCAGATGTAAACGCACGACGGCGCACACAGCAGCAAGCTCAGACAGCGATGACAGGTTAATGTTGAACGTGTCTGAGAGCTCATATGAGGCTGAAGGATCGGTTTATGTTGTATCTGTTAGAAGTTTAGGAATGAGGTGCGTCAATATGGGCGATCATATGGTCATGTAGCCAGTGGGACTGGGACTAAAAATCATCCCGGGACTCTCGACCGGCCCACTTCGGTACCACTAGTAAATTGTCAACGGGGGGAGTGGGCGATGTCAGGGGCGGCGGGTGCTGTAGATAGTAAATGTAAATATGTAAATATTTGTGTCACTGCATCCTGGTAAAATACAAATATAATGTATAATGTCTGTGTCTTTGACATTAGCGCTGCTAGCCACCTGTGCCCTGTACTACGAAGCCAGTTCAACAGACCCTGGATATGTTTGAGTAACAAACAAACTAACAACAACAAACTAACAAACGAGATCTCGCTAAGCGGTCCTACGACGCTGGTTATCAACTCGGTAAATCAAGCCAGGGTTTCTCTCTCCAGCTGAGAGCGCGTTCACGTCTAAGACACGAGTGGATCTGACTTTAATTACATTTGTCTCGAGTGTTTCGTCAACATAATGTGTTGCTTAAAATAATACTTCTGCATACAGTCTGTGACACTGTGAGTGTTGCACGGCCAGATGAGGCTGAAGAAGCTGACTCAGATAAGGAAATATATGATATATTATGATATTATATGATCGATGATCTGATTGATGATGTAATATGAATGATAAGTGCGACACGTCGGCGTCTACTCTGCATACGGCAGTTTAAACTGTATTTCCTTTATCCTGTAATATGACTTGAGAGATTTAAACTCCGTACACTGAGTGATCTCTTTTCTATAGACGCCGGAGGCGGGCAGCGTCAGGTAAAAGAAGTTATTTAGCGTTCTCAAACCTGAGCCTCACGCGCCGCCTATGGGGGATGTGCTTGTGACTTATCCGACTGGTCCACTTCGGTACCGGCCCATCGGGATTCGTCCCGATGGCCAGTCCGCCACTGCACCCAGCCCACGTAAACTGTCAACGGGGGGAGCCTCGCTGCGGGGAAACGGTGGACCTAGTGTCCCGATCGGAGTGGGAATAATAATAATAATCCGTGCATTTTATCCATTAATTTCCCCAACATTGTGGTAAAAAAAACACACGTTTAATCCATGTTGTTGGTGTACTACAATTACAAAAAGCATCGGTTTGTTTTCTCATCAGGAAATGCAGACCGGCTCAAACAAACGATCATTTAATGTATCATATGTTCGCCGAATTGACATGAAAGCACTAATAAATGTAGTTTCATCCACTTGAGTTTACAACCACAAAAATAATCGATTTGTTTTTATATCACATCCGACGGGAGGAAATTCAGCAGCTCTCACTCCCGATTTTTAATCCTAATGTAATCATCATCTTCACCACGATCATCTATGTTTATGTCGCCGAATTGACATGAAAGCACTGACAAATATGAATATACTGTAGTCAACTTCATTACAACGTTATTAACGTGCCTAAACTCAGTAATTCACCATTTCTACGCATGACAACACACTTTGTCCGTGTTTGGCTCTCGAAGCGTTCCCGCATTGACGTCACTTCCGGCTTCCCCCAAAACTTCAAAATGAGTCGAAGGAATTTCCCCGCGATGTTCGAAATTATTGATATTTAATGGAACGGTATCGCTTTTTCTTTTTTAAACTGACGGTTCGAGATTACTAGTAGCCCAATATTTCATTGCACAACAGTTGTTGGGATGGTGTCACAGGCTATTTAAGGATGTAATTTCTTTGATCCCCTCAAAGCGCTTTGACCTGAACAACTGAAGGAATTTCTGCAGGTGGCTGTCCAGACCCTCATAGAGCGAATTGAGGTCCATCGACATCAGTCTGGTGAATTCCTTGACGATCTATATGAAGAAGTGACATTACATCATTTTAGTCCAAGTTAAAAGTGACCTACGTTTTCACATTTCACAAGCTGCCCAGATGAAATATTTGGTATTGCACAAGCATATATATGTCAAACCATATACAAATGTTGAACATGCAATACATGAAATAGAAGAACATTATTACGATTTAACAGCTCTGTCAAGACTTTCAGAATTGGAATATAAACAAATGTACGTCTGGAAGATGCATCTAAAACATATTCAATCGGCTCAATCATTTTAAAATTATTCTTGTAAAAAGTTTCTCTTTTGTATTCAGAGCCAAAAGGTCCGCCCTTTGACAGGAAACTTAGGGGGTTTGCTTTTTTAACTATCTCTGTTATAGCAGTGGTGATTGCACTATTTACTGCACAATTGTGGTTGATCAGTACACTTCCAATTATTTTTGGTGTGCACTCTTCCACAGCTGAGCTAATACGACATAGCTCGTTTATAATTTCCTGAGTTGTTGTCTTAGACACATGCAAAACCGTTTGCATACGCGGTAAGAAAGATGCAACTTTCTGTTGAAACAAATCATGCAGGTCTTGATCCTCTATGTAATCATCTGTTGTTAAATCTAGATGGTCCGAATTTGTCTCATCAATTCCTGTACTTTCAGAGTTTGAAGTGACTTGAGTACAAGTTTGATACAAGTTTGTACGGAAATCATCAACAGTACAGAGGTGATGTTTCTTGCTCTTATGTGCGCAAAAAGTACTGTATACACTGGACTGAAAACTAGTCTTTGAAGGGACATTTCACAGTTTCCTTATTGTGTATGTGTATTTTTAGATGTGCAACATACTGTGTATCACTACAAGTCTCTGAGAAATTGCACAGTTCACAATTTAACCTTGAGGTCACCTGCGTTGAACGTGCTTGACTATGGTCTCTAGTTAAATGTTTTTTCAGAGATGATTCGGTCCTGAAGGAGCACACACGGTCTGCATAGACACAGGGAAGAGGACAGTTCCTTGCCTGATGACAGTGCTTCAGTTTGTAATGGACAATTAGTGTGCGTTGGCTCGGGAGGAGTAATGACAACACTTGCAGGACCACCTCATTGAAGGGGAATTGCTCCAAACTGCACAGCCTCCACTGAAGTTATCCTGTACAGAAAAAAGAAAGAAAAACATGTTATATTACTGAGTTATCAGCACACAACACAGTAAAATAAGTCCAAATACTCTTCTCTAAAATGTTTTTCAATCCAGATTTTAATGTATCCAGTAGTGGTGCACGATAATTATCGGCCCGATAATTATTGGTCCGATATTAGGAATTATGACGTCATCCTGATAAACCCGATAAAAGTATTAATAGCCCCGATAATATACAATATATTTTTTGGGTAAAAAAAAGGACAAAAATACTGCGGTGTGGGTGGATTGGGGTGAGGGGCGCTTGTTTTTCACTCGGCTCCTCCCGTTTTGCCAGTACTGTGGTATTAGTGGTTTAAGAAGAGGGGAGTTTTTCACAAATCCAGCGCTCCCTAACTCATGCCTGGCTGTGACGTAAATAGTGTGCGGCCGTGAAGCCAGGACAGTAAACAAACATGTCGTCGGTAGTATGGGACTATTTCAAAGTTTCAGAGTTAGATAGTTCGCTTGCTATTTGTATTAACAAATGCAATGCAGAAGTTCCACGAGGAGGGAAAAAGGCAACGAGCTATAATACTTCCAACCTGATTAGTCACCTGAAACATCGCCATCGCTACGATGGTGTGTTAAAAGCGTACGAAGACGCCTGCGCTGCTAAACTAGCGGCGAATCCAAAGCCAGCTGCAAAGGCACCGGGGCTTTTACCTATCGACGAGGCTTTTGAAAAAGGCAAGAACTTTATTTGGGAAAATAAATATGGTCACTTTGAAGAGTCAAAACTGTTCTTGGCTTTGCTTTGTTCATAGTAGTAATGCTCATGTCATTTGCTCACTACTAGTCTTTTTTTTACCACCAGGTGTGCAAAAACTACAGATATATTTAATATATATATATTATATTATTATCGGTTATCGGTATCGGTCTTGAGAAGCAGGAAGTTATCGGTATCGGTTTCAAAAAAACAATATCGTGCAGTATCCAAACATGTAAACACTGTTATTACAAAGTGGAAATAAATACATTGAACAGATGTAAAAAATTGATTGCTGTAAATGATAAATGTCTGGTAGACAATCAAGTTTATCAAATCAATTGTCAATGTATCACTATTTTTCACATCACATGCATTTTCATCACCTCCATTCTTTATTTGTGTTACATCCACCCTTGAGGACACTTAAATGATAAATGACAATTTGATGTTATGAATGATGAAGAATGATGAAATGTAAGATGGGGAAAATTATGTAACATTGCTCTGTTTATCACATTACAACTGTTTTAATCAAATCGGCTTTAGATTAATCTAATCACTTTTCCAATTCACATCCGTTATACCCCTCTATTTTACAATTCACATGCATTTTCATCACCTCCATTTTTGACAATTGTTTTTTTTGGCTGTAGATCGTGTCAGAATCAATATAGATCTTTTTATTTGAAAGTAAATTCAGATTGTAAAAAATTAGTTTCCGTCTAAAAAAACATTACTTATAGTGAAAACCACCCTTGAATAATGGGATAGTAGACAAAAACCTTTAAGAATCCAAACTGTAACATAATAATAAGTACCCTGTATCAAGATTGATGCAAAACAAGTGAAATTTGACCTTTTTAAAGAGGTTTAGGTTATTAAATGTTAACAAGCCCTGGAACGGTGTTTGTTACAAGATGCTGCGTCAGCCCGCGTGTTGGCATCGTGTTGATGCCAATTTAGTGTTGGGCAATCGGGCTAGAAACAAAAGTGCTAAATTGGCATCACTGCACATGTGCGTGCTTGCGCTTTCGACTTTTTACTCTTAAAAAATACTTTTACTCGTGAAAAGTACATTATCCGTACCGGATACTAATTTCAGCCGAGTTTTAGGTTCAACCCTCCTTCGCTTTATACTCGTTATTTCACTCGGGCAGCTCTTAATTTCCAACCCACTGCTAGCTAGCTAGCTCGCTAACATGCTAACATTTTTCCTAAAACTAACTAACGTTAAATATGAAATATGCATCAAAAGGTGTGGCGACAGTCAGTCTGAGACAGAGACTAACGTTAGAGGATTCATTCGCATTGTCTGCTGATGAACTAGATTACATTTGAATGTACTTACTTGATAACTCCAGTCCGGGCTCTGAGCGAGGAAGAAAGATGGCAGCCAACTCGGATTTCAAATTCATTTCAGTTTTGGGACACTGCGTGTGACATCATATTGCGGGTGCGTGCGTGTTACATACATAATGCCGAGGCTGACTCATGTTATCAATTTAATGCAACGGATTATTCTGAGTTTACAAAAAATGTCCAAGTTGAAGTTTTTGTAACTCGTCTTAATGAGTTGTAATGGGCAGTGGGTTCACTCAGCATGATAACATTTGCCCATCTGACTAAAAACCAATATCCTTTTTAACAGTGCAGCGGCATCAACGCACGCAGCAGCCGCGGCGTCAGCGCCCTTCGGCGGCTGCAGGGGCTCCGTCCCACTGCTTATCTTCCACCGGACTGTACTCCTTTAATTTCCCAGGGAAGGTTTCACACAAACTATTCTTTCTCAAACAATCAAACATTGTACACAGATATATTAGTATCAAACATTGTACACAGATATATTGGTATCAAACATTGTACACAGATATGTTGGTGCTTGAGATTATATTGGCCCCAAAAAGAACTTTGAAAAGGACGTGTGTGTGTGTGTGTGTGTGTGTGTGTGTGTGTGTGTGTGTGTGTGTGTGTGTGTGTGTGTGTGTGTGTGTGTGTGTGTGTGTGTGTGTGTGTGTGTGTGTGTGTGTGTGTGTGTGTGTGTGTGTGTGTGTGTGTGTGGGTATCTGGGTCAGGGAGTGTATGCGTGTGTGGCAGGGTGTCTGGGTCATGAAGTGTAAGTAAGAAGGTTTATATATAAACAGTCCCAAATAATACATGTTCACTTCAATACAGTTCAAGATAATACCTGTTTACTTTAATACAGTTTAGAACAATATCTGTTTGCTTTACCCCTGAGCGTGTACGTGCCTCATGATGAGAGTCGGAGTGAGACGCAGCGTGTGGAGGCCCCCGCCTTGGGTTGCCTCACGGGCAGCGGCGGCAGGGGCTCTGGCGTGGCTCGTCACCATGACGACCAAAAACACATCTCGAGCACGTGCGCCCGCTCTCAGAGTTTTTCTCAGAGTGGCAGCGCGCGGGTCTGATGGACAGATGGATGAGCAGGCTGATCAGCAGAGGATACGTCCTGCAGTTCGCCTCTCCCCCCCCCCCCCACAGTTCAATGGGATACAGGAAACACTCCCTGTTGAAAGAGGATATTTCCAGGGTTCCTCAAAGGGAGGAAAATCAGGGGTTTTCACTCCCGTTATTTTTCTAATCCCGAAAAAGACTGGGGCAATGAGACATCCTCGATCTGTCAGTATTCCACATGCTCACGATCAAACAAGTGCTGGAATGTGTTCACCAGGACGACTGGTTCACTTCCACCTGAATGATGCATACTTCCACGTACCCCTCATCCCGAAACACAGGAAATTCCTGCGTTTCTCATTTCAGGGAATATCAGACCAGACAATCGTCTGCCGTCGGATATTTCCTGGCTCCTCCCATTTTTGTGTAGAGAAGGCTGGAGCCACTACACAGAGGAGGGATGAGAGGTTGGTTTCCTCTGGACGACCTGCTATTTGCTGGCTCGCTCCAGGGAGGAAGTCGCTTTACAGACGGTACATCTCGTATCGCATCTGTCAAAGCCTGGGTTTCATAATAAATTGGAAGAAGATAAACTCAGCCAGCAGAGCGCGGCTCTCGCGGCAGCGAGTGGAGAAACTGACAGCTCTCCTCCGGCATGTCACAACCCACACAGCCCTCTCCGTGACGCAGCTGCTCGGCGTTGGCGTCAGCTGGTCACGTGATGATCCCCCCGGGTCTCTTCCAACAGGGGGACACTCCAGAGGTGGTTCATTCGCTGCAGAAGCCGGCTGTTTTAAACCTATTGGTTTATAAACTGCAGAGCTCGCGGCATTCCTCTGTCCCAGATATGCCTCCTACACACGGTCATAATAAATCCACGAGCACCGTTATAATGCCTCGTGTGGACAGCATACAGCATTCCACACACCTCTCATCCTCTGGGCGTGTACGCGGCGCATGATGAGAGACGGAGTGAAATGCAGCGTGTGGAAACTCCCTCGCAGCCCTTTTGCCTAAAAGTGCACAGACAACAGGCCACGGCTATGGAAGCAGCCTACCTCAATCGCCAGGGAGGAGTACGATCTGCGCAGCTTCTGAACGCAGCCAGGCGGCTGCTGTTCTGGGCGCACACACACGTTGTTCTCCATCCAACCTGATCTCACCAGAATGCGTGACTCCACCACGACTTCTTAACACCACAATGCGTGGTGGAGACACGAACTTTGTTACATTTACGTGTCGGCACCACGCAAACAACCCCAATGTAAAGTGAATGAGCCTCCTTTGTCGTGGTGCAGACACGCATTTCTACAACATCTTTTATTCTATAAAACGTTTTTTTAAATCTACTTTATAGCTTGTAGTAACTCACGGGAGGCTTCTTTTATTTTATTTGTATTCATAATAATTTTTATTTTTCGTCAGAATGTAAAAATTACATTAGTTACGAATTTGTGTTCTCAAAAAACAGTGCATTGTGTGTAATGCAACTGTGATTTTTATTAAATTAGTTAGTTTTTAAGGAAGGCCAGAGCTTCAGCTGTGTCAAATAGATTGTTCCCTTTAGTTAACTTTATTTAAAAGATAATGATCGTGTCCCCTATTGTATTACGAGCGTCCATTCCCATTGGATAACGGAGAATTGTACACCCGGAAGTAAGTATTCTCCTTACTGTCGATTGATTTTACAGTGATATCTGCACTACTCATCGACTAAAAAACACCAGATTATCCTTGTTAATTACACAACATTGATTGGTTTGAATTGTGTGCAATGCTTTTGTATTTTCCCCCTTCGATTCGGAGAAACAAATGTTTTTTCGGAGTTTTAGGATGGCCGAAGACACTACACTACCCAGAATCCTCAGCTTTCGTTTGGGACTACACCATGTGCTTAGCTTGACAAACCCGTGATCAGTCCTCAACCTCTGTGATTGGATGTTGGAGTGGCAGTGTGGGAAGTTTACACAGTGTGTCAAAAAGGACTTTGAAATGGAATGAAACCCATCGACGACGGCACACTATTCAAAGTGCAATAAGAGTCTACAAGTGATTGGAATATGATATATTAGATACATAATTTCTAAGTAGCAGCCAGATGAATGTTATGGATGTTGTTTCTAAGTTCAGGTGTTTAATAATCGTATAGCCTGTGGGATGAAGCTGTCTCTGTGTCTGGTGGTTTTAGTCCGGATGCTGCGGTACCGCCTGCCAGACGGCAGCAGACAGAACAGTTTGTGGCTGGGGTGATGGGGGTCTTTTATAATCCTGAGGGCTTTCTTTAAGGTTAACCTGGTATTTTTACTCCACTAGATTTATTTTAGTTACTTTACAGATTTGGATTAATGATGTGAAATATAAACAACCCTTAAATCAGACTTTAGTTACACCTGAGTGAAATTCAGTGAAGGTGATTGTCAAGTGCCAACAATCAGGCGAGATATTTGATAGTTGGTGCTTGAGAAGACTAAATATTTATCTGCAGATCCGTTAAAAGCATATTCATTACTCCTTATTCTCTAATAGTTCATTAAAGACTGTATATAATTGCTATTTTGCACATCCCTTTCAAGATTTCAAGATTTTCTAAGGTTTATTGACATATCATATACACAATAGTGTAGTTATGCAATGAATGAAAAACTTGGGTCACTCAACAGTGCATTACAAGACATCTATCAATGTGTGTATACTTCCACCATTACACTGTCGTATTCTGCACATTTATTATACTATCTACATACATAAGATAATTAATGTGTATAATATCAGTTAAAATAAGTGCTTCAACATAGTTAACATTGCAGGAAAGTTGATTGTCAAGTTCCAAAACAAACCATGCAATTTAGACTTTGTCAGGCTTAATATTTATCTGTAGATAGATACCCCAAAGCTTTTTTCCTATTTAAAAGAAGACCTTAACCTAAAGTATTCTTTAATGTTTAAATAAAGCCTTATTAGTTAGCACATCCTCCTATCAGGCACTAAACTGTTTTATTCTAGATATCATTTAGTATCTTCTTGATATTTTCTATTCTATATTTATATCATTGACCTTCTACTTTCCCACTATTTTGTATGTACTCTTAATATTTAAATGTTTTCATAAAATATAACACATTCAAAAGTGCTTTACAAAAATGAAAGACATTAAGAAAAAGGCATTTTAAACAGTGTTAAAAAGCAACACAATCTTCCTGCATTGCAATTACTCTAAACGTGCAATAACGTGCTTTAACCAGTAGGTGGTTTGGGTTAAAAAGCTGTAAAGTTTACAGTGTTAACAAAATAAAATATACTGCTGTTTCTGGTTTAGTTTACGACGAATATTATTTTGTTATTGTTTTGATATTTGTAACACAAAAGCGATGGAAAAACCCCACAGCAACACAGAAAAGATGGTCTTAACATGACCCAGTGGTCTAGTAGTTAATAAAAAAACAAAATATGACTACTAACTTTATTTTGAAATTAAAACAGAACGGTAAAAGAATAGTTTCCGGTCTATTCTGAGCCCGATCTCTGTAGATAAATAAAGAACTACGACAGATGTGTAATATTTAATGCAGCCAAACCATTTATTACAATGCATTCATGTGATGACTTTCAAAGAGTAAAGCAAGCACTGCTGAATAAAGTATGATTTTCTCTTTTACGAAACCTTTTTTTATATGGAATGCAGTTGGATCAAAGAGCTTGAGGACTGATCACGGGGTTTGTCAAGCTAAGCACATGGTGTAGTCCCAAACGATAGCTGAGGATTCTGGGTAGTGTAGTGTCTTCTGCCATCCAAAAACTCCGAAAAAATCTTTGTTACTCCGAATTGAAGGGGGAAAATACAAAAGCATTGTACACAATTCAAACCAATCAATGTTGTGTAATTAACAAGGATAATCTGGTGTTTTTTAGTCGATGAGTAGTGCAGATATCACTGTAAAATCAATCGACAGTAAAGAGAATACTTACTTCCGGGTGTAAGATTCTCCGTTATCCAATGGGAATGGACGCTCGTAATACAATACAGGGGACATCATTATCTTTTAAATAACGTTAACTAAAGGGAACAATCTATTTGACACAGCTGAAGCTCTGGCCTTCCTTAAAAACTAACTAATTTAATAAAAATCACAGTTGTATTACACACAATGCACTGTTTTTTGAGAACACAAATTCGTAACTAATGTAATTTTTACATTCTGACGAAAAATAAAAATTATTATGAATACAAATAAAATAAAAGAAGCCTCCCGTGAGTTACTACAAGCTATAAAGTAGATTTTAAAAAACGTTTTGTAGAATAAAAGCTCACTGCGGGACGTTGTAGAAATGCGTGCGTGCACCACGACAAAGGAGCCTCATTCACTTTACATTGGGGTTGTTTGCGTGGTGCCGACACGTAAATGTAACAAAGTTCGTGTCTCCACCACGCATTGTGGTGTTAAGAAGCCGTGGTGGAGTCACGCATTCTGGTGAGATCAGGTTGTCTCCATCAGAGCAATGTATATTCCCGGCGAATTTAACCGAGGGGCTCGCAGAACGCAGCAGCCGTTGTATGCGAGGAGTATTGAGACTCAGACCTGTGTCACGCAACACTGGCGCCTCAGTGGGATTTGGCTTGGGTGTTACGCGCACTAAAGCAAAGCCCCATTTGAACCTGATCAGGTTCCCCTTAAACTGTGTTCAGCCAAAGTAGTACTACTTTTGGCTCTATCAGAGAAAAGGGTGAGTGATTTGTCTGCTCTCTCGGTGGCTCCGTCAGCTCTCCGGATCCAAGGAGATGGCAGTACAGCCTGGCGCCGTTCTCAGCGCCTGTTTGTGCACTCTAGAGAGCGCTCGATCGGGCAACCTCTGTCTGCACAACGGCTGTCACACTGGCTGTGTGAGGCTGTGTCGCAGGCATATGTCTCCTCTGGTGTGGAGCCCCCGGGGAACATTAATGCGCACTCCACCAGAGGAATTCCTCCTCCACGGCTTTGCACGGAGGAATGTCAGTGGAAGATATTTGCACTGCTGCATCTTGGTCTTCCCCCTGTTGATGTATTCATTTTTATTTTTTCCTCTCTGACACACCCTGTACTGGGTGTCCTGTCGGAGTGAGTGACGTCAAGGAACCAGCAGTGCGCCTCTCTCCTGCCTCTCGGCACGCGGAGAGCGGCCCTTTTCCCCTCGTATGAGAGGGATGTTCCTTTTACTCTGACACACTTCGTACGAAGTGCCTGATCAGAGTGAGTGACGTCAGGGATCCAGCTGAGCGCTCTCCTACCTGTCTGACACGCAGAGAGCAGCTGTTCCCCCTCTATGATCGCAGGATAAGGTGGGACCTTCGTCTCTACTTTCTCACAGCGGCCGGTATGTATTGTTCCCAGCCTTCACCCCGTCGGGAAGATAGGCATGTTTTGCTATGTTCCAGGGACGGTGATGCGCCATTACGCATGGCACAACAGGCAGGGGGGTGTTATTGAGCAGGTGTGTCTGTGCTTCTAGTGCCGGGCGGACCCAGTGGGGGCGCAGACTACATCATGCTTCGCCCTTAACCCAATAGCGATAGCCTTAGAGGGCGAAGCCATATACGAAATAGAACTGAGGTTACCTACTGTAACCCAGCTTCTATGAGTAATGGCGCAGCCCTCTAAGCGCTGGGCCCCACTGGCTCTACGAATAGCTGAAGAAAAGTTATATTGTATGGGAGCAGATTGCCGGGCCACCTTCCTATTTATACCGGAAGGAGGCCCGAGGGTGGGGCCCACCTAGCGAGTGGGCGTGGACTACAAGTGTTTCAGTGAATCCAAAGTACGAACATATAATAAGTACCCTGTATCAAGATTGATGCAAAACAAGTGACATTTGACCTTTTTAGAGAGGTTTAGCAAAAAAAACTCCACCTCTGAGGTGATTTGGGTGGAAATCGGGGTTTTACCGTTTCTCTGGAACCCATTGGTCGATTTTGGTGATTGACATCTCTTTCTGACCATTAGAGCCAATAGAATCGAAGGGGGATCTCCCCACTCACACACATGGTAAAACAAAAAGGTGGGGGCTTCGCGCACACAGTTTTGCATGAGAGTGAAGCTGTCTCTAGCTCTGACATCTGAAAACCGAAAAGCAGGTTTATTGCTCATGAATGATCAGAAATCATTTCAAAGGGACACAGACACATTGGATTAACCTATGGATTAACTTCATCAGCGTTTTTATCATTTAATGCCATTGAAGACTACTTTTGACCAGACTATGACACAGGTGAGCCATGTTAGCGTTTTTAGCTACCTAGCACCACATGTTTTGATGTCTGTTTTTGTTATTATCTCCGAGAGTTCGTATAATTGAGTGATAATGAAGGGTACCCTTAGATTCTGTGTCACCTCACGATGTGAAACGATGGGTTGGATGTGCAGCAAAGATAAATAATAAGGTTTTGTGAGTGAATTTCGGTGCAGTCATCTGTTAGCATTTTTCGCTCGTTACTAATTCAGAGGCTCAGCGTTAGCATTGTGGGAGTTTTTTTGAGAACATTTTTTAAATTATCAGTTAGATGAGTTTCTTCCCGTTACATGGATATAAAACATTCATAGTTTATTAAATGAACATGCCCTCAGACACTGTTTCTTGCAAGATGTTGCAGGAGGGCCCCGGTAACGGGGTTTCTCGGGCTTAACAGGTTAACTCCTAACAGTCATCATCATGTCAACCACAACACAGAGAAATACTGATAGAAATGTGTGTGTAGTTGTTGATACATTGCTGACAGAGGGAATTACATTTGAATACAGATTTAAGAAATATCAGTTTTTTAGCATGTCATAAGCATGTTTTGTCTTGACTATATTACAACTATATTATAATAAAAATAACATAGTATTTATATTATTGAATTGATTATGATTATTATTATTAGTATAAGCAGTTTATTTGCATTAATTATATTTTAATCTTTTTGAGGCTAGTACTTGGCAGGAAATGTTTTTCTCAGACGCGGAGGGATTCTGATTTGTTGTGAAAAGTAACTTACAATTCTATCCGTGGTATACGCTCAGTATATCACGGCTAAGAACCAATCAGATTGCTTGATTTGACTTGTCCGTTTTATAATTAGATTTCACTCAGAGGAAAACATGTTATATATTCACAATTATAAAACGGACAAGTCAAATCAAGCAATCTGATTGGTTCTTAGCCGTGATATACTGAGCGTATACCACGGATAGAATTGCAAGTTTCACAACAAGTCAGTATCCCTCCGCGTCTGCGAAAAACAGTATACCGTTGGGCTGAAAAGCAAACTGCACTGCATGATTTTGATATCATGGGTTTAATTACACATACGCACAAAATGACTGCTATCGTGTCAGTAGCGGGACCTTAGCATATATACAGGATATATATACAATATATACAAATACACAATATTGGACACAGACTATAAAGGACACACAGTTTCATTCACTAATGAAAGTCAAACACATGTTTGTTTCCACTGTTTTATTATGTGCCTGTCGCAATAAGCAATTAATTGACTTATCGTACGATAAATAAAAATGAACTCGATAAATTGCCATTTACATGAGGATGTGACTAGCAGTTTGAAATGATGTAGCCTACTTGAATTATTATTATATAGTATTATGGCAGTGGTCTAAAATGGTCATACAACGGTGCCCACAATAATTTCCGGGAAAATGTATCCAACAAAATTAATTATCGTGAGGCCTATGAAACACACACACACACAAACAAATCTACAGACTTACTCCAAACTGCCAAATATATTAATTAACACACTCTCACTCTCATACTCTTTGACTCTATTTTGGCCTAGAACAATAAGCAGCAGACTTTTACTTTTTTATAATTTCTACTGGATCTTAGATCTGCGCATGCGCAATACGGGTCGGCAGTTGCGGCTCCAGAGTATTTTTGTTGGGTAATCTATGGTAGGGCCCATACAGTGGTGGGGCTCAAGTCAGTATTTGAAGGTTAAATTATTTCCCTGTCTCAATCCAAATTGAACTGTATGAAATAAAAAGGCACATTTGTCTTGTAGTAAATAAAAAGGGCGACCTGGAACCAACCCCTGCAACTTCCCCACATGGTGAAAGAGTTGACATGCTGAAAACCCAACCCCTGCAGGGGGGTCTTGAGGGATTCCCCTGCGAGATGGAGTTCATGACTTTATGAGCTGTTCATGAGCACTCATGAAACATTCATGAACAACTCATTATATGTTCACTTGTCATGTTCATGAACCAAAATTCTTAAAATGCTCATGAACCATTTTAAAGAGCAGTTCATGAAATGTTTATGAACATTGTTCATTCATATAAAGTTCCTGTTTTGCTCATGACAGACTTTTATGAGCAATTTATGAACTTTTCATGATCCAGCCAATCACAACATTATAATTAAATCCCCAAAAAGTGTGCATGAGTATTTCATGAACTTTTCATGACTATGAGCATTTCATGAATTTTGGATGATTGTGGCAAGTTCAGAATATTTTGGAATATTCATGAGCATTTTATGAACTTTTGATGATCAGTGTGATGTTTTTAAAGACCTCTTGAATATTCATCTACTATTTGAACATTTCTTTCTTTTTTTAAATGTTTAATCTTAAAACAAAACAATAGTGAATTTGAAACTGAACATTATCTGTATTTATTTTGGTGACATTCATATCATTTTATGGTTTATCTGTACTGTTTGAGAAGCAGTACGAGTAAGTAGCGCCAAGGTGGAACCTTTGGCAGGTGAGCGGTGACATCTGGGTTACCTTAGGGGGGACACTTCCGCCCCCTCCTCAGAAGCAATCCAGACGATCAACCGGATCCTGTGTATAATTATTTCTGCTCCACTTTTCTGTTTTCTACAGGTCAGTACATAATGAAAATGATCGATGTTAACTTGTGTGAATTAGATATGATGTTGGAGATGTTTAGGAGAGTGTGTCAGAAGGTTTTGAGCATGTTTGACATAGTAACGGTATTTTAAAAATACTAAACTGTCGGCAACAATAGATGCCATTTTCGCGGGCTTCAGCCGCACCTGGGTAAATGTGACCTGAGCGAAGGCTCGCAGGCAGGTTAGCTGCTGCGCACGGGTAATATGTTTTGTTTACCTGAGTGCAGTCTTGCAGGCACATTGCCTTGGTTTTTGTTTATTAACATTGACAGTGTATTTTTGTGATCTCCATAATATGTTATATTTGGTAAAGATAGATATATTGATAGAAAGTATTATTTGATAGTGTTATGTGTTTATAGATAACAACCTGTCCTTCACTGCAAACATAGCTGCTACAACCCGCTGCTGCAGATACACGCTTTACAACATCAGGAGGATGCTGACCCAGAAAGCGACGCAGGTTCTGGTCCAGGCTCTCATCATCTCACGCCTAAACTACTGCAACTCCCTCCTGGCTGGTCTACCTGCATGTGCCATCCGACCTGCAGCTCATCCAGAATGCAGCGGCTCGTCTGGTCTTCAACCTTCCTAAATTCTCCCACACCACGCCGCTCCTCCGCTCCCTCCACTGGCTTCCGGTAACTGCTAGAATCCACTTCAAGACAATGGTACTTGCGTACCATGCTGCGAATGGATCTGGCCTTTCCTACATCCAGGACATGGTTAATCGTACACCCCAGCACGTGCACTCCGCTCTGCATCAACCAAACGGCTCGCTGCACCCTCACTGCGAAGGGGACCCAAGTTCCCATCAGCAAAAACACGTGAGTTTGCTATCCTGGCTCCAAAATGGTGGAATGAGCTCCCCATTGACATCAGGACAGCAGATAGCTTACACACCTTCCGGCGCAAACTGAAAACTCATCTCTCTCGACTCCACTTCGAGCAATAGAACTATTAACAAAGCACTTATGGACTGGCTTACCTAAAGCCAGTTGAGTAGCACTTGAAATGTTTTTGCTCTATGAAACCTGATGTACTTATATGATTCTGTTTTCTTCAAGTTTGTATTTTGTTGGTCGAACGCACTTATTGTAAGTCGCTTTGGATAAAAGCGTCAGCTAAATGCAATGTAATGTAATCATTTATATTGACTATGTTGAATTTCTCCTTGAGATACAGTAATTGACTGTGACAGACAGATAACTTAAATGGAGAAATGTGATGTTTGTAAAGTTCAGCTATTTGAATGTAACTGTGTACTTTGAATTTTGAATAAGAAGCATTCCAGACGATCAACCGGATCCTGTGTATAATTATTGCTGCTGCACTTTTCTGTTTTCTACAGAAATCATTTGTTGTTGCTGTGGTACCCAAGCTTTTGGGACCCGTAACAAAAAATGTTGTGTAGCTGAGTGTCAAGAACTGCTTCAAATAGTGACAGGATTAATTGTAGTGCTCCACCTGTATACATGTTTGTTTGTTTGTTTGTTTGTTTGTTTGTTTGTTTGTTTGTTAATTTGAGTAAAGTTCCATTGTGATTGACATAATTGTTGTTTTCTATGGTTGCCAATTGACCCACAGTCAGTGGTTCATGAACAGTTCATGTACATGAACAGTTCATAGCCAGCCATTGAATTATATTCAGTGACTGGGTATGAACTGTTCATGAAGTTGTTATGAACAGTTCTTGATATGTTCATGAACAATTCTTGAAATGTTCTTGGTTGAATATCCCTACACACTCACTGAAAACTCCATTTCATGAATTGTTCATGAACCTGCCTAAAACCATATTCCATGAATTGTTCATGAACCATTCCAGCACAGGAGTTTCATGAGTAGTTCATGAACTGCCCTAGTGCCATTTAATGTTCATGTCACTTTCATGAACAGTTCATCAACTTTGTTATGAGCTGTTTATGAGCTGTTCATGAATATGGTTCACTAATATTTCATGAACTTTTCATGACAATTTCATGAACAGTTCACTATCATCTCACTGGGGAGATTTTTTGAAATACTAACATAAAATACACATTCTGGTACTCTCTTGAGAAGAAAAATAAATAAATCTATTACTACCCGACATATTTAAAAAAAAAATGAATGCCATTTTAATTTTGTGTTACTTTGATCTGAAAGCTGAACCTGCTGATCCTCACAGATAGAAGAGGGTGTGTGAATTACTTTACATTGTGGATAAGGGTGGATAGCCCACAATGTTCTGTGTGCCAAAATGAAAGACAGCCCACACACCTATCAATCATCAAACCGTGGGGTCTTATTTCATTACGTGTTGTATCGATGTATAGAGATGTACTACAGCAAAAGTATTCTCCGTCGGGACTTCCTGCAACAACACCACGCCGTTATCTTGATTCTGATTGGCCAGAAGACATTATCAAAGATGTTCTATTGCGAAGACGATCACTACGTGACAAAAGTTTTCAAAACCGTTTCTCGTCTTCGGTATTCTTGTTTTTGGCGTGAGAATAGTTTGGGCAGCGTGATAGCGTGAGATTGAGAGTGAAAGCGTGTGTCACACGCCAGGTGCGTGAGAGTTGGCAACCCTGCCACGTAAGCCATTCTACTGATGCTGGACAGTTTTTCAGTGGCTGCACAATAAACGGCAACATACAAATGAATGTAAATAAATAGCCACATAATGGATCAACGCTCTCTGTCTAATATGTTCGCTAGCTGTTAGTGTTGTTGCATAGCAACCACCTCGCACTATGTTTCGTGCAGAAGGCAACGGTGGGACTATTTTATTTTGAACATCATTATTTACTAATAAAAACTATTTAAATTAGAGTGTGTATTTTTCTTTCATATTGCCACACTTGGTTTTATAAAAGCAATCTCACTTCAGGCCGTGGTATATGTTCATTATATCACAGCTAAGGGGGTTGTCGATCCTCCGCTTCGCGTCGGGCCGAACCACGCCCCTTAGTTGTGATATAATGAGCATATACCACGGCCTGTCGTGAGCTATTGCTTAAATATAGGCTAGTTCTGAAGTCTTATATGTTTGTTTGTACTTTTTAATGTTAACTTTAACCCACCATCTTTTAACAGCAGTGGAACAATAAGATGTTGATAGCCACGGTGATATTTTGTGAATTCCATTGTGGGAAAGGCCTTTATTACAGAAGTAAATCTAACAGTCACCAGAGGCTCCTCTTCCAGTTACAGCCTCACTGTGAAATATGTGATGGACTGATGATGTGTGAGCCACACACACACACTCACTATCAGGGTTAGGTAGTAGCAGACTACATGAGTAGGCCTACTACGAAATGATGTTATCAGGTTACAAAAGACTATATTCCCTTACTGATTTAATTTCTGCTTTGTAAATTCTACTATTCTGTAGGCTGATACTTTAAGTGTGAATCTATATGCCTACTGCCTGAATCTGCTTTATCGTTTTCACTTGCTATACTTCATTTGTTCTGTTTTTATTTCAGTAGGTGATCCTATAAGTTCATAACATAGTGTGTGAGTGAGAGCTTAACTGTGTGTATTAAACTAAAACGGAGCATTTCAGGCTCTTGAAGTTTATTGTCCATCCTTGATGCAGGTTGCCCTCTAGTGGTTAGTCTGGGTCACTGCGTATCCTTCCTTCAGCGGTGTTGGAAAGTAACTGACATTAACCTACATTGCCTCGAGTATTATTATGTCAATAACTTACTTCTTCCAACTGTACTAATGAACATTATACATGTTTAAATATATTCAGAAAAACATTACAGATATATTAATTTTGTTAATTAATTTTCTACGGCAAATGACGTCTTATTATATTAGATGCACATGGAATGAAAAAGAGATTTGTTTCCTCTGCTTTTATTTTAGGTGTTGCTCAACAGGATATCATGTGCAGGTGGGGTGATCTTAGGGAACGTTTCAGTATGTATTTTGGCAGAAACAAAACTGAACAGTTCAGAATGAACATAGAGGAGGAGAGGCTGAGAGACAGATCACAGAGGATGCAGCTTGACAGCTAATCTGAAGTAAAAGTACTCATAATGCAGATTTCATTTCAGAATAATATATAGGATATGTTTTGATTATTGATCATTAACGTATCAATGCTGGTAAAGGTGCAGCTAGTTTGAATGACTTTGTATACTGCAGGGTAGCTTGTGAATTTACTCCAGGTGGAACTGATTTAATAATTTAACACTTGATTATATTCACATCATTCATCTACATCTGTAAAGTAACTAAAGGTATTAAATAAAATGAATGGAGTAAAAAGTACACCATGTACCTCCAAAATCTTACAAAGTAAATTCTTAGTTACTTCCACCACTGATCTTTTTTTATGTAAACATATTTATGTTTGCAGTGTGAACCATAGCATCTACAGCTGTTTCTATTACACTCTATGAATACCGTGCAAATAAACTAATAGACTTTGAATGAGACAAGGATCAGTGCGTGTGCACACACTGCAATAAACACAGTGGGGAGTGTGGAAAATTATAATTATTTAATGGGCTGTTCTTGAGATGTAAGATGAATGTTTTTTTTACATTTCCAAGTTTGTTATCTTACACTGAAAGTAGCATTTTTTAAGATACAAAAAAAAGTTACAATGTTTATATAAGAAACAATGATTGAATACATAAATGAGAAATGATGACTAATAACAAATGTTTTTCTCATTATATAACCTGTCTTTGATATGTCCTTAATGCATCAATAATTTTAATAAAAGGATTTAAAAATATCTGGTGCTTTATAATGGCCATTTTGCATAACGAGTCATTTTACTTTTGGAACTCAAACTAGTTTTCAATGCTAATAGTTATTTACTTTTACTTAAAGGTGGGGTAGGTAATTATGGAGAAACCAGCTCGAGTGCGCTAGAATTGGAAACTACACAGCCGGAAGAAATCTGCTACTTCCTTAAAGAGCCCCTCCTCCAACACACACGAACGCGCACATGACCAATGAGGGCACGAGATAAGTTTGTGGACAGATGGAAGGCTGACAGGCATGTAGGCCATCCAGTTATGTTAGCCGGGCCGGCTCAGATGATTGGTCGTGCTTTTTACAGCGCCACGGCTTCCACAGATGATGGAATTGTATGGATTTTTTGTCAAACCACTTCAGATATTCATTGCTATCGGGATTTTAAGAGCATTCCATGGACTATAACAAAAAGTGTATGTCGAGCCGGTTTCTCAACTTACCTTTAAGTATAATTTTGAATGGAGGACAGGCCCGGTTCCAGAACGTCTTTGGGTTCAAGAAAAGCGCTATAGAAATAAAATGTATTATTATTATTAGAATAAAATGACTCATGCATCTGAGATTAGAGAGGGTGCAATGGTAAAGTGCTATTTTTATAGGTGGGGAGTGAACCTAACACCCTCTAGGGGGGTCCTGACCTCCTCTAGTGGGGTCCGGGGGCATGCTCCCCCGGGAAGATTTTGTTTTAAATATTGAAGTTAAATGCATCAACCTGGTGCCATTTGAGAGCAACATCAAAGCCGGCAAGTCGGGCGGGAGGACGTTAGTGTCCACGACAGTGGCCGTGGGTAACGTAATGTCCCCATGATCTGAACTGTTATTACCTGCAGTAGATGCAGTGTTACTGCTGGCGCTAAGGGCTGGTTGTTTTAACCATTTTCTGATGTCCATCATTGACTGCTGTGTAAGCACCTTGCAGATGACGAACGTGCAGCAGCACAGGTCACGCGCACCTGACATAATAACGTTACTTACCGTTTAAATTGACCAAATAAATGCAGCAGACAATGTTATTTAACCACAATTACAATTTATTTTATTTCAACTATATTCTTATTCTTATTCTTATTATTATTATTATTATTATTACTACTACTATTATTATTATTGTTATTATATATGTAATATTTTTCACTTTTATTTTTGCAGGGGGGGGTGCATAACGACTCAACTGAGGGTGCAATGCACCCCGTAGAACCGGGCCTGATGGAGGACTTTTACATGTACTTATAAAGTACACATGTGATAGTTCTACTTTATACTAAAAGTATAAAGTAGAACTATCCACTACATTTTGGAGGCATATATTATACTTTTAACTTACTTGTAATGTAATGGAGTATTTTTATAATGTAGTACTGCTACTTATACTCAGTACAATATCTGAGTACATCAATAACCTGAGTTATACAGAATTTAACTATTGAATACACAATTTACAAATGGTATATCTTAAAAGGAATTTCATCACATGTCATCACACAATATAAAAGTTTTTTAACAGCAGATTATTTTCTTCCTTACACTTAATGCATCCTATATATTAGACTCACAACAGTATCAGTACTGAGTAACATGGGTCCAATAATGTGTTTTTTTATTTTACTCATTATTAAAGGGAAGCTGCCACGATGATTAGAGTGCAGGGATAATGCTATTCCATAAACTGTTACAAATCTAATCTAATCTAATGACATTTAATTTATATAGCAGTATAACACAGTTACAAGAATATAATACAATTGCAAGAATATTATACACTAGAATAACAAGAGAAATGTTACCGTATGGTAGAGCTCACTTTGAGTCACTTCATTGTATTGAAAAATATGTTTTACTTAATTCCACCTGTCTGCAATCTCTACCACTCGGTTAATGTATGTGATGCTAAAAGAGTCCACTAGATGTCACTGTTTTTCTATAGCACAGATAGCAGGTTAGCCTGTTCACAGGAAGTTAGCAACAACAGAATCCCTCCTGACATGAGGCTTCTGTTCACTAAGGCCGTTTCTCAATGGCGAGTACATATGCTGCAGAGCAACTATTTCAAGCATACTACGTCATAGAGCGGCGCAGAATGCTGGGCATTTAACATGCATTTAAACAGTCCTTTGGCGCCACTTGATGACTTAGTATACTTGAAATAGTTGCTCTGCAGCAGTTTTACTTGCGATTGAGAAACGGCCCAGGTTTTTGGGGGGTTTTCCAAAGATAAACGAGTCTTCTTCCACATAATACATGAGTAATACATGCGTCAATTCCGGCCGAAACGTACGGCTCCGCCCACTTTTGGGGGAAAACAGTGCTGTAATTTGAATGGCGGTTAATACAAAATGCTTACGTTTTTGCCAGCGCCGTATAGAGTAGAGATGGGTGAGCCCTGATTAATCCGGATCAACAAGTTCTCCAACTCATACGACCAAATGGGCCGATTGTTCGGGCCCTTATTACGACCAAATGTGTTGTTTGTTCAAGCGCTTAAACGTCCTATAATCATGTTTTAAAGTTTTCGCCCTCTAGTGCTCCCGTTGAATGCAAACGTTACAGATGGTCGTTTATTCACTAATAACCCTCTCTGTAAAATCCTAAATTGTAGGATCGTTTGGCCATTAAAACGCTTTTTGATTCGATTTCTAGCGAGAAGTGTATATTGTACTTTTAGAATCCACGTCCAGTTGATATGTAGGATCTATAGTTTGATAGATATTACGAAGATGATTTGAGGTATGCGGCAGCCTCCATGTAAAGTTACGGGTTGAAAACATTATTTGCCTTTACCGTTCTGTTTTAATTTCACACTAAAGTTAATAGTCATATTATGTTTGATATTATTATGTTTGATTAACTACACTGGGTGGAACTTTCGGAAACAGTTCTAAATTGGTTTAAATCCTACTTAAAGGACAGAAACAACTTTGTTTCTATCGGTAAATACACATCTGAGTTGACAAATATGACATGTGGGGTTCCTCAAGGCTCCATCTTGGGGCCTCTTCTCTTTAACATCTACATGCTACCACTGGCTCAGATAATGAATAACAACAAAATAAGTTACCATAGCTATGCAGATGACACACAAATCTACGTAACAATTTTACCAGGAGACTATGCTCCAATTCAAACACTGAGTAAGTGCATTGAACAAATCAATGACTGGATGTGTCAGAACTTTCTCCAATTAAACAAAGATAAAACTGAGGTAATGGTTTTTGGAGCCAAGGCAGAACGTTTAAAAGTTAGCGCTGAGCTTCAGTCTGCAATGTTCAAACCAACAGATAAAGCCAGAAATCTAGGTGTAGTCATGGACTCTGACCTGAGTTTCAACAGTCACATTAAAACAGTTACTAAATCCGCCTACTATCACCTAAAGAACATATCTAGGATTAAAAGACTAATGTCACAGCAGGATTTGGAAAAACTTGTCCATGCCTTTATCTTCAGTAGACTCGACTACTGCAATGGTGTCTTCACAGGTCTCACTAAAAAATCTATTAGAAAGCTGCAGCTGATTCAGAACGCCGCTGCTCGAGTCCTCACTAACACTAAGAAAGTGGATCACATCACTCCTGTTCTGAAGTCTTTACACTGGCTTCCTGTGTGTCAAAGAATAGATTTCAAAATACTGCTGCTGGTTTATAAAGCACTGAATGGTTTAGGCCAAAAATACATTACTGACCTCCTGCTAAACTATGAACCATCCAGATCTCTCAGGTCTTCAGGGACTGGTCAGCTTTCTGTCCCCAGAGTCAGAACTAAACATGGTAAAGCAGCGTTCAGTTATTATGCTCCAAATATGTGGAACAAACTCCCAGAAACCTGCAGGTCCGCTGCAACTCTGACTACTTTTAAATCCAGGCTGAAGACTTTTCTTTTTGTCGCTGCTTTTATTTGAACTATTCATATCTTAAACTGCACTGTAACTTTTATCCATGTACTTTTTCTTGTAATGTTTAATTGAACTATTTATATTTTAGACTGCACTGTAACTTTTAACCATGTATTTTTTTCTTAATGTTTATTTGATTAGCTTTTCTTTTTTAATGCTTAATGTCTTTTTTGTAAAGCACTTTGAATTGCCTTGCGTTGAAAAGTGCTCTATAAATAAACTTGCCTTGCCTTACACCACTGGTTTTTAACCCGCGCCACCTAGTGGTTAAAGCACGTTATTGAATGTTGTTGTTGAATAAGTTTTATTTGATGAAAACATTTAAATATTAAGAGTAGCCTATATACAAAATTGGGGGAAAGTAGAAGGCATGATAGAAATATAGAATAGAAAAAATCAAGAAGATACTGTAGTGATCTCTACAATAAAACAGTTTAGTGCAGGACGTCCAAAGATATTAACAGGAGGATGTGCAAAACAGACAAGCTAATAAGGCTTTATTTAAAAACATTAAAGATTACTTTAAGTTAAGGTCTTCTTTTAAATAAGAAAAAAACGTTGGGGTTATCCACAGATAAATATGCAGTCTGACAAAGTACTTATCGTCCAATATATTGCATAGTTTATTTTGGCACTTGACAATCACCTTCCCTGAATTTGACTCAGGTGGAACTAAAGTCTGATTTAAGGGTTGTTTATATTTCACATCATTAAATCAGAATCTGCAAAGTAACTAAAATAAATGTAGTGGAGTAAAAATACCAGGTTAACCTCTGAATTGTAGTGGAGTAGAACAAAGTAGTATGCTGCTATAACAAAAACATTTCCCAACTTGGGATCAATAAAGTATATCTTATCTTATCTTAAGATGATCGATGGCTACTGCCATATTTTCAAAATGTGCCTCTGAACCTTGACAAGTGCATGTTTCAGGCTTATCAATGAAAAACAGGAGGGGTTAAATAAAGCTCTTCTGACCTTAGGTGTCATGTGGGTATATTAATTCACCCATTTATTAATTTTATGTTTTACATTTAATAACACCACTGTGTTTCGTATCCCCTAAACCTCCAGGGTGTACACAGTTTAATACTGGCAACTTCTAATTGTGGGAAATACGAAAACGTCTTATAAAGAGACGTGCCATAGAACATGTTGCGAAACACACAATAGCCAGCATCAGAAGAGTTACGACAACGGAAGTCCAAAAACGGTTATCGTCACGTGGTTCATGTAGACGAGGATCGTTCCCCGGAAGTTCATGGCGGGCAATGTGAATGCATTGATAACAGGAGATAGAACTACGATGTTTGGTAATTATTAGTGAATAAAGGTTTTGATTTGCAATATTTATACAACAAATCGATATGTGTATGTATTTACATCAATATGTTAATATACTAATATTAAGTGATAATATTAGGATTAGTGTGAACAACTAGTTTACATGTTAGGCTAACAGTGCCTTGGTTAAAGAGCTTGTTGCTGTTTATGTATAGCTTTGAATTCTTTCAAACCAATATTATCTTCTTAAAGGAATGGTCCACTCATTAGATAATTAATCAAAACTTCAGTATTTAGTGAAACGTTATGTTTAAACCATACCCTGAAGAAATCAGCGATATTCCCCGGTAAATAATGATTTTATAGCTCTTTTTTATCAAGACCTGTATATTCCGTCTGGCCGCCGCCATGTTTGCCATTTTCAGTAGTCACGTGATGGTCGTGACGTCATCCATGCGTTCACTTTGTCAACACACGGAGTATTTCAGTTCGAACTCGTCAGCAGAGGAACAAGTTTTGACCAATGTGAAGAGATTGGATGGGGGAATTCAGCCATACATATCAGTATGACAATACGACACCCTCTGTCCGTAGACCCTCACATCGTACAAGGAAAAACTTCCGAAGAAAACCCCCAGTTTAAAGGGAACATGGGAGAAACCTCAGGGAGAGCAACAGAGGAGGGATCCCTCTCCCAGGACGGACAGACGTGCAATAGATGCCGTGTGTAAATTGAAAAGATAATACATTTGCAACATAGGTAGTCCAAATGTTTGGAAATGCATGTGTGTATAATGGGAAGATTATATAAGATACTATATGTATGCATGTAGTACCACCCTTGCTAGCGATTCCCTCTCTAGTTTAGCATACTCAGCTTCGTTGTCCCTGGCCATAGAATCACGATTTTATGGAGCCGGAAAAACTGGGGGGAAATACACACTAGCCGGTACTACGCTATATGGAAAGGCCACCAAAAACTGTCCTGGCCTGGACGTTAAAACGGGGCTAGCCGCTGCAATGGAAATGCGCTATAACATACCTTATTCTTACTCCGAGCACTACTTCTGCTCCTCCGTCGCTTCACACTTGCAGAGGGCGATTTCTCTACTGGCCGAACTGGTGTCCTGGTCGGTGATGACACCAGAAAGACCGATGGTACTGCATCTCCATTGAGTAATGGTTGTTCTTTAAATCCCATGTTATGTTTGATCATACTCTCAGAGTAGTCGTCCGGAAATGTGAAATGTTCGCTGCATACATGAGCCTGTAAATCTCTCGGTTCGGGCCGGCCACATTTCGCTAGCCACTGCCTCCGAATGTACTTCTTATGCTTACCTTTTGGCAACAGATGGAACCGAGCATTCCGTGGATTGTTCCTATCCGAATTATGGCAATATTTCGCGATACAGTGAGGCATATTTGAATAGAGAAACTACAGTAAATAACATGGAGATCAACGTGTCTTCGAAAACCAAACGCATGGATTACGTCATGTCCGGGAAATGGCGGCGCCCACAGTGTTGATGTTATTTCGGTATATAATCAGTTTAAAATCACTGATAATGTCATCGGATTAAAAAAAAAAAGAGAGAGACTGGCAGAGACTGGTCTGTTTTATCGGATGATAATTTTTAAAAAATGAGTGTCATGAGCATACCATTCCTTTAAACTGGTATGGTAGTCAGGAGCATCACTTTCTAATGTTTATTGATATATTTAGCAGGAGGGGATCTAAAGTAATGCTTTAAAATTCAGATTAGATTAATTTCTACCATTTTCTTAAATTCATGGTAGTTTCAGTAATCCCCTGGTAATTGAGGACACAAGTTATCTAAATGACTAATGTCATCTTTATGGCTTTCAGAAAGGACAGGAGACCGACAGGTGACTATCAAAGGACTAGCAGCAGCAGCAGCAGCAGCATGATGATGATGATGTTAAATGTGTTGTTTTAGGAACATCCATTGCAAATACATGGAATTCAATAAACATTGAATAGCATATCATGCAGTTTGTCAGTGCATTTTCCTCCGTGTTGTCCTGGTTTGCTGTGCTGCCTCCTCGTCGCCACCATGGTTTGCTGTGCTGCCTGGGGATGCTCAAATCTCTCCGAGAAAGGAGTACGAATGTACGGCTTCCCCACTGACACAGAGCGGAGGAAAAAATGGCTGGCTCAAGTCAGCAGGAGCAATTTCACGACCAACAGCAAAAAAAGATGTGATGTAATTATATACAAACACTGCATTTGCACTTTTTCACAAAACGAAAACCACACCATTGGGAAAGCTTAATCTTTTGTTTAATACAAAAAAACAGGGAAAGGCTTGAAAACAGAGTTGAGACTCAGGGTGCAGGTTGAGGGTCTCAGTGCAGGTATTCAGGCTCCATTGAATCCCCCTCTGGTTCTTGTGCTGAAAGAGGGATAAACAGACCGGAGAAAGGGTTATACACACCTATATAGCACACCTATTGGATGGGAAATGGCCTTGGGGAGATAAGGTGTGGTCTCTGTTCCCAACTGAAGTTATGGAACTTTATTATTTGTGAGTTTAACAAAGTATGACAAATGGCATCAGTAACAGATGTGATATGAATTTCTATAAAGTTGTCTCACATTCTTGGTCATATTTTATATACAGTATGTAATGAGTATAACATGTCCAGTAAGTATAAAGTGTTTCCTAATACTGTGTATTCAACCACTATGGAGTATGTATGTGGGCAGACAAAACTGAGTTGTTCTGTGTGTGAAGTAACCTCAAGTCACTCCGCAGGCACATTTTGATGCAGACTAGTTTTTCAAGACAAAAAAGGGCAAGACTAGGCTGAGAGCAGAGGCTATACCCACCATCTTCGTGCCCTGTGGTCAAAAAGAGAAGGGCCCCTGCACCACGATTCACCCCGGGACCTGTATCTACAAAGCCCATAGCTCATGATCACAGCTATAGTGTGAAAGGTGACACGGGTATAATAAGTATGAACTCTTAGTAACAAAAGTAATATTTCTTATTTTTAAGTGGTATAATATTTAAAATGTTCGAAAATGGACAGTGCCATGTCGTCTACTTACATTAGTCTCAAAGATTGAGGGAAGAAGGGATGAGGAGACTGAGAGAAAGGAAAGTGAGGGTGAAGAAAGAGAGGACATGGCTAGTGAGGAGAGACAGGGAGGGCGGACACCACCCACTCAGCCAGCAGCCAGTCAGCATACGAGGGAACCAGCAGCCAGTCAGCATACGAGGGAACCAGCAGCCAGTCAAACAGATCTATTAAAACAATTAAAGAGAAAATTAAAGAGCCAAGAAGGAATCACCAAAAAAGCAAAGGCTGCACTAAGAAAAATCAGGAAGGAAAATGCAGCTCTCAAGAAAACAATGAAAATTAGGGACAAGAAATATAAGAAAACGTTTTCAAAAGACCAACTTAAGGCATTAGGCAGACTCACCACAAAGGGGATGAAATGGAGCAATGAGACAATTAAGAAGGCTTTAAAAATTCGCTTTGGGTGCGGACCAACGGGTTACAAAACTCTGCAGGAATTGAAGATTCCCCTTCCAGGAATAAGGACACTGCAAAGAAGGATGCAATGTGTTAAGTTTGAGCCTGGTGTGTTGACAGAGGTCTTTGATTTCCTAAAATTGAAGGCAGATAGATTGACAGACCTTGAAAGGGAGTGTGTGTTGACCTTGGATGAAATTGCAATCACACCAAGTGTGGAGTTAGACATGATTACAGGCAAACTGTACGGTGATGTGACTTTACCAGGTCACACAGGGGTGGCAACACATGCTTGTGTGTTTATGTTGGCTGGAAACACAACACGGTGGAAGCAAGTAGTGGCATATCATTACACTGGCAATTCTACCAATGGAGCAGAGTACAGGCCAATCATTATTGATATAATACAGAGGGCAGCATCCATAGGGCTACATGTGCTTGATGTCACCACTGACATGGGTAGCCCTAACCGAGCCATGTGGAAATCCTTTGGGGTGGACCAAAATAAAACATCGGTGCCACATCCAGCAAAACCAGACAGGCAGCTTTATTTCATGCCCGATGTCCAACATCTGGTAAAAATGGAGTAAGAGAGGGACTTGAAAAACCTTGGTGGCTCTCTACTCATGTTGTTACAGTTGTCTTGGTTACAGCTCTCAAGTTTTTTTTGTTACCATTTCCACATCTTTAGAAAATATGAAATAAAAAATTGAAGTGAAATCAACCTCTTCTCTGGAGAACAAACTTTGATTTCTCTGTCTTGTGAGTTTGCAGTCTTGCTCCTCCACCTGTAACATCACTGCCCCTCCACCTACCATACAGTAGGTTACTAACAAGATTACTTATATAATACAGTGATAGAATACATGTTTAGTATCCTTACTTATAAAAAACAGTAGGGGGGGGGCTGGAGCCGGGGGCTGGACCCGTCCAATTCCAGTTTTCGAAAGTCTGCCGTGGTTCCATTCCATTTCATAGAGCTGTGTGCTCAGCGTAACCTTGTCCTGCCACTCTAACATCCAATCACAGGGCTTGATGACTAATCACGGGGTTTGTAAAGCAAGGCGGATGTTGTAGTCCCAAACGATAGCTGGGGATTCTGGGTAGTGTAGTGTCTTCGGAAACTTTAGTGTCTAAACTCCTAAAAAAACGATTTGTTTCTCTTAATCGAAGGTTAAAAACAAAAGCATTGTACACAATTTAAACCAATCAATAGTGTGTAATTAACAAGGATAAACTGATGTTTTTTAGTGGATGAGTAATGCAGATATCACCGTGTAATCATTTGACAGTGAGGGGAATATATCCGGTTTTATTATGAAAACTTCGAGACCGGAAATACTGTTTTCACCCACGCTAACTTTACATGGAAGCTGCATACTCGTTATCCTGGCGAGACCTCTAATCATCTTCGTAATATCTATCAAACTATAGATCCTACACATCGACTGGACGTGGATTCTAAAAGTACAATATACACTTCTCGCTAGAAATCTAATCAAAAAGCATTTTAATGGCCAAACTATTCTACAATTTAGGATTTTCCAGAGAGGGTTGGGAATATTTGTGAATAAACGGGAGCATGTTGTTTCTTACACGACCACTAGAGGTGCTACCCTTTAAAACGTGGCTATGGGTCGTAATCTAAACTGCTTAAACAATCGACCTATTTGGTCGTTTTTTGTAGGAGGACAGGCTGATCTCAGCAGGTTGAGGAAGGAATTAATAGAACGTGTAATCCCTTGGCCCCTTTACTCCATATGTTCGGTCTCCCAGGTTGATAATGGTTGAGGTCTTGGTTAAGTCCAAGCCTAGAATGATGGGGAATGCCAGGTTGTTGTCATCGATGATGTATGTTTCTAGCGACCACATCATGTCATGCCAGCCGTAGTAGCTGTACCTTTCCTCAGGCTCCATGGCATGTCTTCCCGTCAGCCAGAGCAAAGCTTTGGTTCTCACTGGGCTTCAGTTGCTCCCCCTTCCGGACTACATCCATCCGGCTGTGCCGCATGAGGGAATATGTTCACGCAGTGTCAAAAACAGCTTTACACTGCACTCCTCTCACCTCTACGGGGACATGTAAGAGATTTACTTGATTTCTCTTCCCTCGCTGCACTATGGTCAGTACATCAGCAGGTTTCTTAGTGCTCCACTTTTCCTGGGGCCTGTTTTGTTCAATTTCCCTTTTGCTTTTTGTTGATCCACTTTTCCACAATATTCTTTTGAAGCTGTGAAATCTTTTTTCACTAATGTGCCTATAGACAACAGTTGGTTCACGGTTCTGACAGTGCCCCGAAGGCAACCAGCTATTTTGGGATTACAGTTGTTGAGTATTTTCCTCACCAACTCCGCCTCGGTGATATCCGGCTTCCACCGTAGACAAAGGGCTCGGTAATCATAGGCAAAATCCCTCAAACACTGTTCGGGTAACTGCACCATATCCCTCAACTTCTCCTCTACTTCCATGAGGTAATCAGGAGGTAGGAAAGTTGTATGAAAAGCTTCTTTGAATTCTGGCCAGTTGTGGACTGTGAGTTTTGCTACAGTACACAGCACCAACTATGCGCTGGCCCCTTAAGAACAGCAGATAAAGCCATTAGCTCTGCATCTGTTAATGGCCTAAGTTCAAGGAATGTTTCACAGCGATCCACACAGTTCTAAACCTCTCCAACCTCCCTGGAACCACCAAAAGAAGGGAAATCCATATGAATGACAGGCTTTGAATCAACCTGATCTCACCAGAATGCGTGACTCCACCACGACACCTTAACACCGCATTGCGTGGTGGACTCACGACCTTTGTTACATTTAGTGTCTGCACCACGCAAACAACCCCAATGTAAAGTGAATGAGGCTCTTTTGTCGTGGTGCACACACGCATTTCTACAACGTCCTGCAGTGAGCTTTTATTCTATAAAACGTTTTTAAAATCTACTTTATAGCTTGTAGTAACTCACGGGAGGCTTCTTTTATTTTATTTGTATTCATAATCATTTTTATTTTTCGTCAAAATGTATTATGGTGCATTAGTTACGAATGTTTGTTCTAAAAAAACAGTGCATTGTGTGTAATACAACTGTGATTTTTATTAAATTAGTTGGTGTTTAAGGAAGGCCAGAGCTTCAGCTGTGTCAAATAGATTGTTCCCTTTTAGTTAACGTTTTTTAAAAGAACATTATATTCCGATTTGATCATGTCCCCTTTATTGTATTACGGAGAGCAATGTGAGCATCCATTCCCATTGGATAACGGAGGATTTCTTCAGGCTCATTCTCTTCTAAGTGTGCTCCCATATTCTGTTGTACATTTTCTTCAGAAGCCATTGCCTGACTATGGTTATTTTTACAAAAGTATAGAACAGGTTTTTCTTATCCAATCAATACAATTCAACACATATGCTTGGAGTGTCTCAGTAAACAAAAACAATTACCGCAGCGCCTATCTGAATTGGTAGTTTCAAAATCTAAATAATAACAGATTTGTAAATCTGTAACGGTCAACCATCACAAATATCTCTGTTAAATAAACACACAAGGGGTTCTTGATAGGAAATAATATTATAAAGGAAAAATAGAACTGATAAACGGAAAATCTACTCTTTCCACAAAATAGTCCTGCACGGAAGTGTATTTAGCTTACTACTGTCTACACATCCACACATTCACAACAATAAACAAAGACAGGTTTTATACGTTATTCAATTATATTGACAGTTTTCCTGCCAAGCAAAACACAAACAAAACTCAAACAAAAAGTCTGCTCGGCGATAAACCGAAATTGTCTTTACTGCCTAATGCAGGCCACTATAATAGGCCTATAGTTCATTGAAAAAAAGCTGTTGCTCCTGCGCCCGTCGGCAGCAAAACACGGAAATGTTTGTCGGCCTATTTCGGCTATAAACCACAAAAAAGGAAAACACGATGATCGGCGTGTGACAAAGGATCGATCGATCTCACCCTGTGTTGGAGAGAATCTCTCTCTCTCTATCTGTGCGCGTCCTCTCCACGGAGACGTGCTTCCAGGTTGGTCGATGCAATATCCACATACGGTTACTTTCAGTTACTTCCCCCGTTGCATTTTAACATGCTGAGGAAACTTAAATGTCCCGCTGAATACCCGCATTCACCACACACACACACTTCCTCCTCCCGTGAGAACCAACCATGGCGTCCAGGTGACGGGCCCACTAAGAACCCACTTAAGAAGCCTCTGCGCGCCGCGACAGGTGACTATCGCAGATGAGGCTTAATGACCCACACCCTCAAACCGTACATAACAGTGGACATTAACAACTGCAGTTGCGATGATAATATACATGTATCATAGATAGTTCATTTCACTTCATGATACACAGCATGCCTTAAACATTTTCCCCTGCCACTAGAAGAAACACCTTAAATCAATGTGCGGCCGTCACAGTGTGATCCATGTGAATTTATTCCTGGAAAAACATGGATTGGCCAAAATAAATTTTGACAGTATTTTCTGTTAAATGGAGCAGTGATTTGTAAGTATCGCCTCTGGACCGAGCTCTTTTACACATCATGTCCTAGAAATATAAAGTAGCCTATATATAAGATAATGCTTAATTAGCACATTTAAATATTGCATACCAAAAACGTTGTTAAATCCAAATGAATTGTCTCACAATGACTTCTCTACAATTGCAATGCACGTGTCCTGCCTCAGGAGGGCGTGAGAGAGAGGAATATGTTGGACTGAGAATATGAGAACGGTTTTTGAGATACATTTGATGAATGACATTTGTATCAGGAATACAAATGTCATTCATCAAATGTATCTCAAAAACCGTCAACCATCAATCGTTTTTAAATACTTGAAATTAACATTGTGTGTATAATATACATTTTTGTGCAGCAAAGAAAATTATCTTTTGACTTTAATACACACAGTTAAGCTGCTCTCACACACACACACACACACACACACACACACACACACACACACACACACACACACACACACACACACACACACACACACACACACACACACACACACACACACACACACACACACACACACACACACACACACACACACACACACACACACACACACACACACATATAAGTTCACCTACTGAATTAAAAAAAGGACAAATGAACCAAAGAAAGTGAAAACCATGGGGAGAAGTAACAGTAATGATTCAAACTTGTTTTATATAACTGTAAATTACTGTTTTTCTGTAGTCTGACAACGTAATCCATTACTCCCCATGGAATGGAAATGCAAATTTCACATTTAGGTGCTTTTAAAATTAAAAAAGTACTTCATATCAGTCATCAAAGCTATCTTTATATAATGTCCTAACTGCAAAAAAACTATTCAGAAAAATATAGAAATAATTCTATTCACCTGAGAATTGTTTGGAATTTAAAAATACTCTATAAATCAGCATGTTTTTTGCGACATTTTATTTCTCAAGCATGCTTTGCTTCAATGGAAGTTTTGATTTTAATTTTTTTTTTTTTTTTATTTGAGTTGTTTTTGACTTAATTTATATTTGTGCACATCATGCTCTTAAAGTACCTCTTCACGAGTCTTTGTTCTGGTTTACAACTGCTTTTTATTTGGAAAAAAACAAAAAATCTCAAGTGCAAACGCTTTTATATATAAAACGTTATCAGGAGAATAAAAGACTCTCACAGTTCCTGTCCAAAAATGTTTCTACAGTATATGAAATTATAAGAGAGTCTTTACTAACGTTTGATGATGAGCGTTGTTGTTTTTCGAGGGAAGACTGAGCAATCTGTAGGCCTACTATAAAGCCATTTGTATACAAATGAAATGAAAAAGAGATCTATGATCTCAATGGGACCAATCTGGATAAATAAAGGTTTGAAATGAAATGAAATGAAATCAGGTTAAAAGATAATAACACATTGGTCCATAACTTAAATTCAGAATGGATCAATGTGGTCAATTACATGGAATGGAAGAATAACTGAATTAAGTAAAAAATTAAGTTCATATCTTTGACAACAGATGTGAAAAAAGGGTGAGTTATAGAACACAAAACATGAAGACCCTGTGGTAACACGTGACAATGACTGTATTACTTTGATTTATCCGTTATCTGATTGCTATATCCTGTAAGTTATTGGTTATCAGTTTTTTCTCTTTTTTTCTACTTTACTAATGTGTATGTATGTATGCCCTGATTCCATATCATTTCCTGTAATGCATTAAACAAAAGAAGAAAAGGCCTTTTAAAGTTCCGGTGCGTCCCACCAGAGGGCGCCGCTGCCCACATTATCCGGGCTTCATTCAGAGTCCCAGTGCACTCACTATTTAAAATACAATCAAATGTTAGAAAGCAGTTTTTAAACCTCTCACTTCACTTTAATTGTGTGTTTAAAGTTAAAGACTGTAAATCTGACAACACAAAATGAATACATGTTTTAGGATCAAGGTGTGAAATTCTAATTAAGTAAAAATAATAATACCATTGTATTGCTCTTTGTATTTTTTACATGTCCTGTTATTTAGTGAGTATATATGTAAGTGCATATTTTGAATGTGTGATGGTTGTTTAAAGGCCAGACGGGCTCACGGGATGTGAGTGGTGACTCTTCACATCCACTGCCTGCAATAAGCGTCTTTTTGTCCAAACATCTGCTTATCTCCCCTGTCACTGCTCTGTCAATTCCCCTTCGTGTGGAGGTTACACACAGATAAGATTATCTCTACGCTGTTTATTAACCTATTTCCCTTCCATAGCAGGACAAAGAGCTGCGGTGTGTAACGGCCATCAGCAGGCCAACAAGACGTTAAAGTCACCATGTAAAGCATAAATCAGATCATAGTCCTCTGGCCTGCTCTGAGCAACAGGTTCACTTTTAATTTACTATTACAAATCAAATTAATTTGTCTCTTCTCTTTTCATTATTTGTCGATTGTTATTAGTTATTTTAAGTATCTAAGCGTTCATTGTGTATGCCATGTAATCAAAGAATTTCTTAAAAAGCAAATAAAGAAATAAAATATATATACATTTTCTTTATATATTCTAGAATATATTGCAAAGGCGCATGTAGTGTTCTTTGTTTTGTTGTTTTTGTCGTTATTCGTTAAGCATTATTTTTGTTGTTGTTGATATGATTTCACCAATAGGCCTATATTGCCATTTATTTTTATTTGAATTAGAAATAATGCAGTGTCAGTCAATCGAATAAATAAAATTCTTTATGGGTTTAACATTGTCTTCCAATAATTATCCATCAAGATTATTTTTGGCTCTCCATTCGTCTTAGTGCGCGCCACGGTCTGTTCCTCTAACGGATCTGAGTTTAAGAGTTTAAACTTTAAATTGCTTGTGAATTTAGGAGATATAAATTGGAATCATTATGTTAAATCTCGATTATGGTCTGGCGATAACGGGCTGTTTGGCTGCAGAGGAGCCGCAGAAAGTGCCAATCGTTCCCTCATTGATCTCACATGGGTCAGCCGCAGCTGCTTTAAGTCACTCACATTTACTCAAACGAAGGGATGTCAGATCTGAACAAAATTACAAGGGTGTTTTTTTTTCAAAAGCTTCTCCTATGATTATTTTAGAAAGACTTTAAAACAAGGTAATAAAACCAATGTATAGCCCATGATCACGGGGAATGCACTGATATGAATTAGAAATAGAGGGCCATTTGCAGAATTAGAAAACGTGTGTACTGCATCCCTTGAAGAAATACTGTCAGAATTGTGAATCACCTCGCGTTGAAAACCTTTTAAAACCCACACTATTTCCCCGGTGAGCAAGGTGCATTTGCTGAAGCCTTTCAGATGCTAACACAGGCCATATTTCACTCTTACTACCTTCTGCATCTCCATAAAACATTACAGCACTCCCAGTGATGACTGAGCCTCACACCTCCCGTAATAACGCAGTTTGTCTGGAAACACTGATTATCTCTGTTATAAAACACGGCTGTCCTTTAAAATACGTTATACTTTATAATGATCCACTCTTCTTTTATCTGACGGCTGTTTTTTCCTCATTTTGTTCAGGAAAAACATGAAATGACATGAAATAATGGCGATGTTCAACATGGGGTAAAGTGAGTGAGACCGTAATCTTTTACGAAGGCAGATTACAACACGGGTTGGAATAACTCAGTTAATCCAGATCCCAATCTCCAAAGTACCAGGGTCCATCACGGAATGGTGTGCGGCGGGAAATAAAAATATATAAAACGCGATGATTGTTTGAAACCTCTTACCGCATATCATATCAAACATATCAACAAAAATACATTTTACAATTCTGCAAAAGAAAAATCAAGTTGAATGATATTTTCCCCCTGACCTCCTTTTAAAAATAATTAACTTTAGTTTTAGACATTGGGGGTCCGTCCTCGCGCCCGCCGGATGCCGCTTCTACTTTAATATACTCACACTGTCTGCGGTAACAGTTTATAATGTAAATGCATATTCTTTGTCATATGTGGAAACAATGATTTCCGCGGTGCGAGGCGCATCATTAACGGCACCGCTAAAGATCTTAATAGAGTGTGGCTGCTGGTGCGTTCAAGGTCTCCTCCGACGATTCATAACGCGTTGGACAACGTTACAGTTGTAGTTTCACTCAAGGATCAAATTAGTTCTAGCCTATTTATATTTATAGTTAATTTTTACATTATTGTATTTCTATTTTCTTCTAGAATAGTCGAAAAAAAAATTCAGCTACATCAGGCATGACCTTTTTGAACATAAATTCAAATTACAAAACAGCTTCTTTCTTTTTTTAAAAGGTGAACAACTTTAAATAGGCAAACAGATTATATAGCCTGTGCTTCCGGTAATAGCTATTTCGTATGTGTAGCTGTTCTGTCATTTGTCCGCAACATGGATCATCTATCATAAGTAAATCCAGTCAGTCCCTATAAACCACCGAGCTTGGTCGTTCATACGCAGTTTAACTGGAAGCTACTATTTCCGACAGCACGTCAAGGCATCAACCGTCCAAAGAAGCCGCATGTATAAACAGCGGGGCCTCTGTCTCCTCCAATCAAAGCGCGGTCCCACTCAGCTCCGTCCAATGGGAATAGCGCGCGTGCAGGTGGCTGCACTATTATCAGAGGGTCCCGCTTCACTCCCAGGCTAGAGCGAATCAATTTATGGAAAGACAAGTCGACCCTTTAATGGTTCCCATCACAACCACTAAAAACATCATCAGACCGGCCGACTTCCGCGAGGACTCCTGTGGCGGACGCATGCAGCTTTCTCCCAGCTGACAACCGACCATAACAACCCGCGGAGAGAATTTTTGGGACTTTCACCGAGCTCTTCCCTTCCCAAGAGAGAATAGAAGTTCGCTTTTTTAAGTTTTGCAACATTTCCAGAGTCTGCTTCTTCTTCACCCAGGATACTTTCACAGAAGGTGGTGCAGTGGCCTGGCTCCTGAACCTCTGCGCCTTCATTTACTCTCATTAGCTTTGTTTATTTCCTGTTTTCATCCAAACACATTTGGTGGTTCATGTTCACAAATGTTAGCGGTCGGGCAAATGGATGCTAACCGGCAGAGTGCTTTCGTCCTGGGCAGCACCCCGCTGGCGGCGCTGCACAACATGACCGAGATGAAGAACTCCCTGTTCCCGTACGCGCTGCAGCAGAGCCCCGGGGGCTTCAAGGCGCCTCAGTTCTCCTGTCTCAACTCCCAATTTGCCGGGGGGACCCCGCACGGAATAAGCGACATCCTGGGGAGACCCATCAACGCTGCCGGACAGCTGCTCTCCGCGTTCCCGCGGATAAACGGCCTGGCCAGCACCGCCGCCGCCGCCGCCGCAGCAGCCGCGGGGATGTACTTCAGCCCCGCCATGTCGCGGTACCCCAAGCCCCTGGCCGAGCTGCCGGGGAGGGCGCCCATCTTCTGGCCCGGGGTGATGCAGGGCAACCCCTGGAGGGACCCGCGGCTCCATTGTCCATGTAAGTCCTGTCTGAGGGGCTCTCTGTGAGAACACTTTCAGTTTTTGAATTGTATAAATTCAGGGGAAGCCAAAGCAGAGGTGCGGTTGTAAAATATGTAGCTGTGTTTCTCTCTATGTGATATTAGCCTGTATTTAAAGATGTAACTGTCCAGCAAACACACACACAAACAAAAATAGCTAGACTAAATTGTACAGATTTCATAGCCCCTCTAAATGTATTGAAAATATGTGTATAGCTGTATAAAAGGAATACATATTATTAGTAGTATTATTATTAGGCATATAATCACCATAGCATTGACACTCAATTCTAATGTGATTCTTGGCAGGACATTTCAACTTGTAAAATTAAAACTATAAAAGCACCATGGTAAATAATTTGTCAGTATGCTACACTCACCATGTAGGCTAGCCCAGACACACATTACCACCCTAGGGTTATTTAGAGTTGATTTTGAGGAGCATCACATTTAAAACAACATGCGTTATCGATATAAACAGCTGTCTGCGCCCTCACTCTGTATGTAACCATACTTCCTTGTATTTATGTGTGCAGCTCAAGCTATGATGTTGGACAAGGACGGGAAGAAGAAACACTCCAGACCGACCTTCTCAGGGCAGCAGATCTTTGCCCTGGAGAAGACTTTCGAGCAGACCAAATACCTGGCCGGGCCGGAGAGAGCCCGGCTGGCCTACTCTCTGGGCATGACCGAGAGTCAAGTCAAGGTAAACACCTGCTCGTTCGTTATTCAAATAGAAACAGGTTTCACTTTCCTGCAATCTGAGAACTATGAATTTGGCACAGGCCACGATAATAAACGGTGTGTGATCGATCACATATATAACCTAATATTATTTATATTTGTAAATAAGGTTGCTGTTATAATTTGTATTATTTGTTATTTATGTTATGCATACAGGATTATTTACACCTGTTTCGATTAGTTTGATTTCTGATGTCTTGTTATTGGACCTGTTGAGCATCGTTTCGCCTCTGCTCCTCTACAGGTTTGGTTTCAGAACAGAAGGACCAAATGGCGGAAGAGACACGCGGCAGAAATGGCCACGGCCAAGAAGAAGCACGACTCCGAGACGGAGAAAATGAAGGAGAGCTCGGATAACGAGGACGACGACGAGTACAACAAACCGCTGGACCCAAACTCAGACGACGAGAAAATCACGAGACTGTTGAAAAAGCATAAGGCCACCAACCTGGCGCTGATCAGCCCCTGCAGCAACAGCTCGGACACCTTGTGATGCCCACAGCTGGGGGGGCACAGTAGGGGAGGGGGCCACAGAGACACGTCTTTCTGAACCCCATCCCACCTGACACTTCGAACATGCGCCTGATGGGATCGCATCGTGCTCAGACAGAGCGAGAAAATGCGTAAAAACCGCTGTTGAGCACGAAAGACGCGCTCACCAAAACATGTCCAGAGACGCTTTGGCAGCATCCAAACTTACCGACAGTGTAAACACGGAGAGGACACTACTGTCCGAACTCAACAAGACTGTGATTCAGCTGAAAGGACAACATAATACTGGAAAATGTTTGGCGACGCAAATCAGATTTTTACGCATTCAACTGGAGTTTTAACCACAGGTGTAAATGTAAAGAAACTATTATATACACACAATCCGGATCACTGTTGGCTCATTACTTGTTGACTTTTATTCCTCAAGCTGCTCCTCTTTATGTAATTCATGACACTTGTTACATTATTTCCCGCGCCACCTCTACCCAAGATTAGCAGCTTCTGTCACCTCTCCAGCCAAGAGGGCCATCCATTTAGCCTCCAGCGAGAGAGTGGATGTTCCTGTTAATTGGTTTTCACTATATTTTCATCTGAAGGAAAAAGACAGCTTTTTTTTTATTATTCTGAAACCACACTTTTAGATCATTCAGCCTTAATGCAATTTGGGTTGAAGAAAAAGTAAATGTAGCTTTGAGAGGTGTCTGTACGCTTTTAACAGATGTATTAGCAGACTGTGGTCCGGATCCCAGACGCATGTTTCATATGGCAGGTGTAGACGGGCCTGTGACGCTTCTAAAGCTCAGTTTAACCAGGGTATCCACTGTCCTAAAGGCACGAGGCCGCAGGTTTGACACGAATGAATGATTTGTGCTGCAGCCTAAAGATGAGATGAGATTGTATATATTTTTTACTGAATAAGTTATGTTGTTTCAACCAGTGGAAACGTGGCAGCCGGACGCGTTTACAGATAAACCTGCTGCTTCCTTTGTGTTTCTGCAGTGTGTCGGACCATGGTCCGTCCGGTACCGGCACACCGCTGTAACCCGCTGCTGTAAATACCTGTAAAGCTAACAGAACACTCTGCATCATCTGGCCTCACTCAGCGGCAGAACACCGGCCAACGTTTCTGCTGGAATTAAAGAGTATTATTGCTTCCGGGAAGGTTATAGGAAGAAGAAAAAAACAACACTTTGTATTATGAATAAATTATTTAACAAGCATTTCTGTTGTATTACGGGTTTTGTTTTAATGTATGGGCTTAATATAAATTAAAGATAAATTCACGACTATCAATAATCGAATGTCATTATTATTGGCAACAATTGTGCTTTTAGGGCTTCATGCTGATTTAAAGTCTGAAGCGAATTTGATTATGAAAAAGGAAATGTTATTTAATTATTTTAATTATTATTGATATTATTAATAGTAATACGATGATCATGATGGCACAAAGCACCTCCTTTAGTTTGATTCAGTTAGCGTGTTTATCATTAAACAGGGTTATTTTCTAAAACGCAAAATGTATTTAAAAAGGGAAATTATCTATAGGTCCAACTTTTCTTTCATTAGGTGGTATTATAATAATATTGGTATTACAACCAAATTATTAGCATTATTATAATCAAATATTAATGTATTAATATAATCACAGCATTCTCAAATGTTAAATAATTGGCAATTATTCAAAACTTATATTTTGTATCAAATGATAGATATGTGTCCGTTATTATATACAAGCACTAAGTAACATTTAAAAAAAATCAAAGCTCAAAAATAGTGTTTTCTTGAAATACCGGATGTTTTATTTTTAAAATGTTTCCCAACTCGGAATTCATTTTCTATTTTGGCCCTTCTAGCTTCCTGTGGGCAGCCAGTCTGACCTGTAGTTCAGGTCTTTATTAATACACTGAAGGAGATGATATTGTTTATTATATATTTAATCTGGAGTTCCTGACAGCAGAACGCCCCCCCTGTCCGGCAGGAGGTACTACACCTGTGTTCCTCCTGCAGGTTGTATCAACGGCTTGCTGCAGTCTCCTTGGAGCAGAAATCAGAAGTCATAAAATCAGATCCCACTGAGGAGGGATTTATAAATCATGCAGAAGTGAACAGCTGCTGTCACACTGCAGGGAGAAAAGGATTTATCCAGAACTAATTATTAAGATATATTTAGCCTAAATGTTCCTTTCATAAATAATGTCTATATAGTGACTTTATTGACGTATTATTTAATTTTTTAAACGTTCTTTTATGTAACCTTAACATTATATACAGCTTAATATTTATAGCTAAAGGTATAAAGCCTGTCTGAAGGTTATTAACATTTTAAATCGCTTGCTTTTCAGTAGCCTATGTTTATCAGATAAGCTGCATTGAAAGTTAATTTGTTTTTTAAATTGCATAACTAAATTCCATTACCAACATAAACTGGATACCAATTATTTCTTCTGTTTTTACATCTCTCGCTTGCAGCTAACTTTGAATATATTCCCGTCAGTTCTATTTTCCGTTAAAGGCCTCAACATCGCGAATTTCGGACAATAATTTGTATTTATTTCTGTAACAAAAAATATAGACTATATGCCAACATCATAGCGGCATATGAGCTCATGTTGTCATACCCACGCCAATAAGAAATATAAATAGCCTATAAAGTTGGTATTTCGAACTATACTCCTCTTTTTTCGATCGTTATTTATATTTCTTATTGGCTGCTCGAAGAATATTTTAAACCAATTAAAGGTGTCATAGTGCACCCCCCTGAAGAGAAACGACCATATTCCCGTTCTTATTCTACACGCAGCCGTGGTGATATAGTGATAAAACACTGATGAGCTCGTGCGGGGCTAATTGATGAAGACCTTTATCACGAGGTCTCTTATTGTGGAGCGGAGAGCGAGGGAATGAGACAAACAGCCGTGAGCTCTAAAGGTATTTTTTATTGCTTGAGAACGGCATCACCTACAGCAGGCCGGAGGGGGGGGGCTATATAACACAATCTCTATCTGCTTTAAGATGGAGTGAAGAGAAACGGCGGCTTACTCCTATAGAACAGGGACACAAACAAGCTGGACCTACAAACCAAAATCACACAAGACAACATGAATTCTGCGGCAGGCACAAAATCATTTCCACTTGCAGTGATTTAGATGAAAAATAAATCACAGTCTGAAATCTGTAGTGTAGTAAATGAAATCGATACAAAGGAAACCTAATGCTCAATGATCTGCAAATAAGGCTGAAACAAATCAAAGCTCCCTGCTCTTCCCGCGTTAGAGGTTCTCTCTTTTTTACATGACATAATCAACACCTTTACCACTTATGCTAGAACTCTTACACTTCATCTCGGCTTAGGATACTTGGCACCAAATGCAGTAACAACAAAGAAAGGACACACAAAAACACATTTGAAGGACACCCAAGCCTATCTAAAATATCACATTCAGAACCATAATGTTATAGAAATAAGTTAGATAAGAATAATAATGAACTAATGTGAGAGCTATATATGAAACAATATCTTATACACTTGCATGGTCTATGGCACTGCTTAAAACAAGAGTCTCTACTCAAAGGTCACTCTGCATACTTCAGCATAAACATTTTGGTAAGAATTATAAATTATCTCTTTAAAAAGTACAGTATATAAAATGAGACTCAACTGATGTGTCAGGCATGGCAATGTGTTGTGCACACAACAACTCAAAAACAAAAATGTATATATTTATATATATATAGAAATTGTTGAAATAAACGGAAAGGTTATCTGTTCCAACAAAGGGACCGCAAAGTTTGGTCAGAAAGAGAACGGCACTAAAATCATCAATAACTCTATGTTATACTGTCCAATGTACAAATAAACCTAACAATATAGATACACAACTTGTTTTGCATCGCACTTAAACACCTTACACACTGTGTGAGAGTAGCTCTGTACAGAGAGGCATCCCTAAACATGGCAAGTACGGTGTCTAAAAGTAAGTAGCACTGATTTAGATTAGAGTTTTGGCAACGAGGCTGCGGCATGGAGAAGAGTCGTCAGTCCTTTTTTCTTCTTCTTGGGGGGAATGGGGTTGCATGGCAACAGTGAGGTCAGCGATGTGTGTCTGTCTGGAGCCCTCGGTGCTCGTCCACATCTCAACAAGTGTTTTATGGAGAGAAAACGGCAGGGTGTATGGATGAGGCGTCAGGACAACTGCAACTGCTCAGCACTGCTGAAAAACTTCAGTGTATGCTTGTGCAAAGTGTGTGTGTGTGCGTGTGTGTGTGTGTGTGTGTCCTGTTTGTTTCTCTTGTGTTCTCACAGAGGCGCTTCTCGGAATATCTTCTCCCCCCTTTGGCAACACTTCCCTGTCGAGAGAAGAACACACATTTTTATTCATAAATGCCAAGTAGAGTTTCAATCAGATACAAATGCCCACTTCTTAACCGTAAGCACAAGATGCAGTAAGTCAGTCTCTTAAAATGACGAGCATTTTAAGCTATAATTTTTCCACTGATGATGTTTTATTCTGGAATAAAACTCTTCAAATACCATTTGTGCAAAGTCATGAAACCTCAGACAAATCAAACATACAATGGTGAGAATTATAGTAAAGAAAAATTAATATTTACCACGACATCACTGCACCACACAACACTTGTGCTTATTTGCATTAGGTTTACCTGCCCCCGCTGTTATTCGGAAGGACAGGAAGACAGGCTGGTGGGGGGACAGAGACAGAGCAGTTAGACCCTGTGGGACAGAAGGACCCCCCCTCTGACACACAGGTTAAACTCACAGGGCATTTTTGGGCCCGTGTGCTAACTACATTGGACATTTTTTAAACATGGCCTTCTGGGATTTTAGCAGTAGTGTGTGGCGGGGGGGTTCTGTCGGAGTGCTCAGGTCACCTCACACACACACTCGACCGTCTGTGTCACACTGACTGTTGATGAAAGACCTGACTTAAGGCGCCTCTCTCCCAGCGGACGACCCTCTGTCTGACACCCTCAGACTGGAGCGCCCGTGTTAGACTCTGTCTCTACAGTCAGCCCCTCTCTGTGCGCCCAACACGTTTCCATTATTCTTTATAAAAGTGCTGCAGGAACGAGTCAGCATTTTTACAATTCTGTAACCTAGCATCAAGCATCAATTTTCTCCAACGGGTTTTTGATTAGATGCCTGAAAGAAAATCTGTGGTAAAATATGAGATGTGTATGCGCCCATCAGTAAACACCCCACTGCGTGAATTGTGAAGCTTTATGTGTCTTCTTAATAAAGGTGGTAATTAAGTGGCTTACATCACTAAACCCTATCCCATCATACACAGGTGTGTGTGTCATCATGTCGTGAAACCATGGCAAAGTGCATGATGCTGTTTTTACTCTCATTTCATCTGAGAAATCATAAAAGTGGTGATTATATTCAAAGTTTCTCTTGTCATAGGAAACTGTAGGGAGTGTAGTCAGCAGGGTACTTCCTGTCGGCTGTTGAAGGGAAACATTTCAGTTCATGGCAGAATGAAATATTTATTTATTTATTGATCGTATTGCTTTTAGAAAGAAGTTTCCTAAATTAAACCTGGTGAGGGATTAAGGTTATATATTCCACATGTCTAGTGTCTGTTCAGTAGAAATATGAAATGAGGGAACCAGCAGCTTCCGGCTGCAGGGATACGTGAGTAATGCTTTACAGACGGCTCTGACTGCTGGTGGGGACATTCTGATGCAGACTGAATATATGTGTACACTTCTTTTGTAATTGTTGATCAGTGGGACTTTGCTTGAAAATGTTCTTTCTACAACAGCCTTTACACTACTGGAAACTTAAACTATTAATGATAATACTGTTTGTTGATAAATGAGCACATTAATGTGAAAGTTGCAATTCAAATGAATGCAGGCGGAAGCAAGTGTAATATAAGTCAAATACATGTTATCCCCGCTAGTAACAATAAAAGCCTCATATAGTTGGAACACATTGAAGGGGAATCATGCATATTGGCACTTTGATTACATGTTGTTCCTATAGTCCAGAGGTGGGGAACCTTTTTCCTTTCAAGGGCCATTTCAATTTTTTCAACATCCTCCGAGGGCTGTACAAATTATTGACCTCTCTCTGCTTAAAAATCACAGCCCATTCATTTGGCCTTTCTTTCATGCTGTGCAAAGAACAAGCAACCTCTTAATCCAGATATCTTGCCATGACTCGTGCATGCATTCACGTGCACGGTTGTGGCATGACCACCAACACAGAAAGATATGGACACAAGATGTGTGCAAAAAATGCATTTAGTTTCCTATCCATGTGAACATGATTTAAGTGGGAGGGACTAACCTCCTCTAGGGGGGTCCGGGGGCATGCTCCCCCGGGAAGGTTTTTTTTTTAAATATTGAAGTTGAAAGCATCACTCTGGTGCACTTTGAGAGCAAAATGAAGAGATCTATGGAAACATCTCTCAACACCCATTTGAAACAGAACTGTAAGCAGATTTACTTTTTCTTTATGGATATTTTACAAATCACTCCCCTTTCAAACTGTATTCTTGTTTATTAATAACAACTTTTTTTTACTGTCATAATAGTATTTTATACCCGTTTACTTTATTCTCTTGTTTTTTGATAACTATAATGATCATATAAAGATGTGCCTTTACCTCACTGGTTGGAGAAAAAGCTTCTTATATTCGTTAGCATAGCTAGCTAACCAGATGCTAATAACAACAAAGTTATTGACTGTATGATCCGAATGACAGATGAACAGATCGCCACTGGGCTTACAACTAAAGACACAGCCACGCAAAAACTGCAGCATGTGTACGGACATAAGTCTGCAATTTGTTGAAGTCCCGGAGCGGCGTTCTGGTGCACCCCTGTCAGACGAGACATATACCACGTGATGACACCTAAGGCTGGTGTTGTGTTCAAGGACCATGACAGTTGCCAGGAAAAACAGGTACTCGCATGTTTAATTATTTTGCGTCTACATTTCTTGAATTTTTTTCTTTTTTGCGTGTGTTTATAAATTACCTCGAGGGCCATATCAAATGGTCTCGCGGGCCGTATACGGCCCGGGGGCCGGAGGTTCCACACCCCTGCTATAGTCCCTGTCCAATCATTTGAATCAACATAAAAAACTAGAGTCAAATCAAGTATAAAGTTTGGAAGTGGGTCATAGATAATCTCCTGGGACATATAGAAAACTCAAATATTCTGTGGGTCCACAAACTCCTATTGATGTCATTCTTTCTTTATACTCAAAATGTAATACATTTGAGACCTTCTTCTGACTTGAACATATAATATGAAAATAACATTTTGGAATTCTAAATGAAGTTTGCGTTCCCCTTTAATATCCATATGTACACATGAAATACAAACAGTTGTTTCCCACTAGATGTCGTGAGCAGAGATCAGACTCACAGACTCAGTCGACATAGATAATAACATCACAGTGAAGATGTGGCCCCAGAGGCCCCTCTCTTACCTTGTGGTCCCCCATGCAGACGTTGGGTCCGATGTTATCATAGACTACAGACTTCTCTTCGTTTTCAGGCTGCAGACACACAAAACCAAACATTATGGGGTGAACAGGATGAAGGCTGCAGTAACACACGCTGAGTCAGCAGCCGTGTGTGTTATTGCACTCATGACCTCACCTGTCGTGTGTATGACACACTCACGGATCAGAACTCAATGCTCTGGCTTCATTAAGCACAATCAGCTGGGTTATGGGGGGGACTTTCCAAATACAAGTCGCTTGGAACTGCACCAAATGAATCAGGCTGAAGTGGCTGCACTCTTTTCCATATTTTTGTATTCTAGGAAACATTTTTGATTAACTTTTGAAATAATGAGTTTAAGTTCAACACCATCCTAAACCAGTGCAGTCACTGTGTTCCGTTTATTTGCATTATATCGCTGGTTAACACATATATTATACATTCATTCCAATCTGTGTTATAACTGAACGTGTATGGGGGGATACTGGGCCAACATTAAAACGGGCACCAGTTAGAGAATGTGAAGACATTAAAGGTTTATCATTTGCTAAATACATTCAGTGAATAGAAGTGTGAGGGATGGCCGTGACTATAATCCAGCTGATTTACAGAAAGCAAAAGGATGTTATATTATTGTTTTAGCAAACCTCTATGGCGCCTGATCAATCGTTCACGATGGAGATGCATCTCACACCGTGCGCTTACTTCATGTGAGAGTTCTAACAGATCCCCGCAGAGCAGTCGCACATCACGGTGCGGACTCATTCACAGAGTGGACGTTCTGCTGCTACTGTCATCTGACCCTGTCTGAGGAACCGTGTTTCATATCACCGCTACCCGCTCAGTGCGCTCACACACACACACACACACACACACACACACACACACACACACACACACACACACACACACACACACACACACACACACACACACACACACACACACACACACACACACACACACACACACACACACACACACACACACACACACACACACACACACACACACACACACACACACACACACACACACACACACACACACACACACACACACACACACACACACACACACACACACACACACACACACACACACAGAGAGAGCTTGAGAATGACCCATAAAGTGAAATCCAAATTAACTTCAGCCCAATCCTGCGGCGGGGGGGTCAGCTCCACCTCACTCTACCTTTCCTCGGGGGCCACGCTCTGGCACCCCTCTATTTGTCTGGCAGCCGGGCCCCCGACTCGCTGCCTCCCAAAACCATGGATACATTCATCAAACACACACTTGATAATTTACAAAGGCAGCATAAAATGGTGGGTTTTCGGGCTGCGTAATCTTTAGACAGATAAACAAATGACCCGGGGGCTCCGGCAGAGAGGGAGTGCTCGCTCGGCTACACATTCATTACCGGCGCTGGGGGCCGGGGCCCGCCGCGCAGCCAGCGGCAACCTTTGGCGTGTTAGGGCTCGGCAAGCAGAAAATAACATGATGGCGAGTTAACCGAGCGTGCCATGATAGATGAGGCCCGCCGCTGTTTACGGGCTGTGTCTCAACAATCTGTACCGCTGGAGCCCCACTGTGTGCTCAGTGAATCATCAGCCAATCTGAGAGCACACTAACCGTTCCACCGGCCCCCGCATTACAAGCAATTAGCCGGTGCTTGAGGAGGACAAAAGCAAACAACAACCCAGCTGTGTGTGTGTGTGTGTGTGTGTGTGTGTGTGTGTGAGTGAGACACTTTTACATAATTCTGACACATTAAGTGGGTGAAGAAACTGGCTAGTCTCTGTTTTTAATATAGTTGTTGTTCTCGTGAGGCTTCCATTGGTAAAGAAGAAAGATCAGGAAGGGATTCTGGGACAAAAGAGAGCCGAACTTCCTGAGCGCCCCCTGCTGTGGACTGTACCTGCACCATACACTCAGCCTGGAGGAACACGGGCCATCTCGTAGATGTACATGAGTCTCCTGGGTAGGGTTCCAAATAGGAAACAACATATAGTGTGCAGACATGCAGGTACTTTCCTTTGATGTGGCTATGTTACAGCATATTAAACTTTAATTGTCCATTGTAATGCACGATATCATTGCTGCGAAGCTTTTTTATTTTAACTACTTTCTACAGAAAAAATGCTGCTTGAAAAGCGCTCGCATGATTTTTGACGTTTGGACGACACACATTTCACAAGCAAAACGTAGGGGCATGTGAGCGCCTCGGACATTAGACTACAACACTGGCTTCATGTCTAACACACAGACACACACAGACACACACAGACAGATACAAGACTGGAGTGTAAGCACTGAGAATACTTAATTCCACCGTGTTGGGGAATCTGGAATGGGAGAAAAATCAAAAAGAGTTGTCTTATGGGAAACGGGTTTCAACAGATCTGGGAGCGATGTGCAGAGCAGCCAGACGGATCTGTTTGTAATCCAGCACACAGAGAGGGAGCAGGGATGGAGGTGGCAGATCGGCTGCAGTTTACAATGCTGGATGGATTTGAAGCGGGGCCCCAGGAAGGAGGCAGATCTGCTGCTCCATTGAAACCTTATAAGAACTGGATATACTGTCTGGGTGGACCCGTGGCTTAGCGCTCCAAATGAATATTCCCCGACACCTCATCCTTCCATCTGTGAAGTGCCAGAGGGTAATGTGGACGAGGCGCGATAGAGTGGTAGAAGTAAAGGGCGAGACATTTTTAAAAAGAGACCTGTGTTCCAGCTGAGGGAGGAATGGTGACATTTAGTTTTAAACACAACTCTTAAAAGCAATGGGGTCAGGAGGGGCAGGTCCGGCTCACCTTCAAGACCAGGTCCCTGGCAGAGGCAGACAGCAGGATCCGGTCACACCAGGCGGGGCATCGGGTGTTCATGTACTGCTTCCCCTGGCTGCTGTCCTCACTGTAGGGGTAACTGGGGAGACACGGCAGGACAGTCAGTGACGGAGCGGTACAAGTGTATCCATGATGTCATAGTGAGTGCTTGGTGGTAACCAGGACAGCCAATAAGAAAGGGTCTAGAGGGGTTCAGGGATGAGTCCTAAACCCCTGCATGACTTTGCATGTTTTGGCACTTCCCAGACTTTTTTAACATCATTTTGGTTCCCTAAATAAGGTCTGTGAATAAGACAATAAATACCCCACTGGTGAATGTCCGAAGCTCTTTAGTGTCTTCAAAAAAGCGTTTGCTAACAAGTGTCTAAGTGAGCCAACTAGACAACATCACGCCCGACATTAGCCGTCTTTAGCTTAGCGACAGTGACGTGAAGTCATGCAAGTAAGTAAGCAAAACTTTATTTATATAGCACCCTTCACAACACGAATGTACAACGTGCTTTACAGTATACAGTACACAATACAACATTCAAAGTACAACTATAACATGTAGAAAAAAGCATAAAACACAGCGAGTAAAACATAGGATAAAACAGCTACACACTCACCTCCTCTGACAGTGTTCTGCTTTATCCATAGCATTACATTAGCTATCTCTGGCAATTGCGTTCACACGTCACATTTGAACTAAGATTATCAGAAACACGTGTTTGCCACACAATTCAATTCCAAAATGCAATGGAAGAATCATCTAATTTAGTCATGAGCTCAGAAACAAGTCATCCCTATAAATATGATTTGTATGAATCAACAAGGCTCCAGAAGCGTGATAACTATGAGACATCATCTGCTTTATCTCAGACATCAAAATGTTTCCTGAGAAAACAGCAGGTCCATGAGTATGTCCAATCAGAGCCCTCTCTTGTATCAACACACATGAATCGCTCAATCAAAGCAATCTCTCTGTGCCAACTGTGCAGCTTGTGAGTGTGTGCTCGGAGCGAGAGGAAGAGAGGAGGAGAGGAGGAGAGGAAGATGTATTCAGAGCGGCCAGAGGGAGATCCAGTTGCCCATATGTATCGCTGCATCCCTACAGAGTCATCAGAAACAGATTAGGCGCTGCAGCAAACGGCCATGAGAGATTGTATCTCTGAACAGCAGGAACCAGCGCGTGATTTAAGCTCCGGCAGGGCTGGAGCCGGGCGGGGAGCCACGGAGCTGATACACATTTACATTGTTGAGAATTCACTTTGCGCCTTCGGCTCATCAAACTGCTTCACATTTACATGCCACCGATCCAATGTGTGTGTCGGCTCTCATCAGGATGTAAGACCGGGCTTACGTACTGTAAGACCAATCCAATTTGCTCCTTCAGTGCCACGCGTGCTAACCGTAGCAGAACACAGAGTGAGGATGGTGGGATGCTAATGATGAAATAAACACACACATCGGCCTCCAATTCATCACACGAGCCACCAATGATAGCTTCATTGGACTGTGTGCGAAAGGCAGAATGCATTTTATGAGCCTTTGGTTTGAGTTAGTTTGCGTATTATATGTGCATTCAAATCTCTGTGGTTTCTCCTGCAGCTGCTGCTGTAACTACAGACGTCTTATCCACCATAATTAACGCTTTCATGCAGGTTCTTAAAGACGCTTTATGGCAATAGACTCCTTTCCCATTGCCAACCAACTAGTGCCTTTCTACTCTTCCTCCTGGTGGGCCACGATCTGAGCCAAGGCCACGCTGCAGAGCAGAGTTTGAGAAGTCTCTAAAGCAGTTTCGGTGTTCGCTTCTTTTTCGATGACTGTTATTTACTTTCTTTTTTAAACTCTCACACTTGTTGGAACAAGACTAACAAAGATGGTTGTCATTCGAAAATCAACAAAGTAAAGTTATTTTTTAGTTATTTTTTAACTGACCGCATGTGTGGTGTGTATAAACTATAACAATTATCCAAATCCCTTTATTATACATTTACTTCAATGCGCAGAAAGAAAGCATTTGTTTAACTAATGTTAAAGCGACCGGTATTGCTAGTAATAGTAAAAAGTACTACTTTTGTGCTCACAGCTAACCAGTCTCATTCCAACCATGTACATCCCTTCTGATTAAACGTGGACTAATGCAAATGGGAGGAATTGAACAATGCTGCCAGGTTTTAATGTTCCATCTTAACAGAGTGGGTTTAGCTGTGCCCCGGTGACCCGGGGGTTAGGGCGCAGACCATGAACCGCAACATCCACGGTTTGCATGCAACTGGAGACCTTTGTTCGACTGTATTCATGCCACCCTTCTGAAGGCTCAAGCATTATACTGATATCACACGGGCCTATCATTCTGTCGTGCTCAGGCTCTGTCATTTCCTGTTTGCATGTGTATCACTTATGTCACTATGAATGTTAGCTAATCCCATTCCCAGTGGCCACGTCCTGGTGGATCAGATATTCTGTGCATACCAGGTTGTGTTCATGGGTTTTACAAGATGTTCATGCAATGTATTTACATAAAGCCTAGAACACACACACACACACACACACACACACACACACACACACACACACACACACACACACACACACACACACACACACACACACACACACACACACACACACACACACACACACACACACACACACACACACACACACACACACACACACACACACACACACACACACACACACACACACACACACACACACACACACACACACACACACACACACACACACACACACACACACACACACACACACACACACACACACACACACACAGCCCCCCCACCAGGTGTACAAACAGACCTGTTGAAAGCTACTTAAAGAGGGTCCCTGCCTCCAATTAGCATTGATAGCACTTAAACCATGGGGGAAATGCATGGGGTCTGTGGTATGCTAATCAAAGGGCTAAAGGAGTGATCCCGGGATAAAAGGGAGCATGAAGAATAGGATGAGTGAAACGGAGATAGACAAGGAGGCAGAGGAGAGGGGATGAAGACGGATCAGACAGAAGGAGGCAGAGTGAGGGTGGAAAAGAGCAAAGTCTTCAAAGGCCTGAGAGCTGCTCCACTTCAGGGTGGCCTGCATGCTTCCTGAGACGGACCCCGGCCTGAAACAGCCTGTGAACAATCGTCCTATCAGGAGCCTCTGTTAAAGCTTTATTGACTAACAAGCCCGGGGTCATTTTGGTGTTAAAGAGATTGAGAGGAAATCAAGTTTTCTCCCTCTCTCCTTCAAACAATGAACTCCCGCCTGATAGCAAACTCCCGAGCACTCCAGCAACAAAACTCCACTATTGTTCAGTCATTGTTGACGACAGCCAGCCATTGTAAAAGCTGATTAAAATACTCAGCAATGGTCATTAAAGGGCCATTCTGCGTCCATGTGTGGCGCTATAGGTTGTTCCCTTTCTGTTTGGCCGCACCCTCCGCTGGCTCCGCTGGAGATAACGCGTCTTAATGCAACAGCAAACAGTGGAATGGCGCGCTGGGGCCAAAGTGATTAATGTGTCCGATTAGCGAGCTCACAAAGTTATCGGGCAAGGTAAACGGTCTGAGAGGGCGTGCGGGCTGGAGGCCTTCAGCTCGTATCAGACCCTTATTGCCCAAAGCAAGACTAATTACACTAATTAATGGGCCAAGCTGATAGCTGCAACAACTGTGGACCCGTAAAGGGGGAGGAGCTGCACTTCACCGTATCCACACACACACACAGACCACATTAGCAGCAACGTTCTGTACACTGCAACCGGCTCTGGAGCCAGGACACTGCCTATCATTGTGACATTGTAAAGTTACAGAGAGATAAATAACAAATACAAAGCCGTGACAGTAGGGATACGGGTTGAGTCTTTAAAGAGAAGTCTGATATTGCCACCATTAGATGTTATTGAAAGATGTGTTCTGTTAGAGTTTAAGACCCCTTGTAACATTTAGAAACTACCTGTACAACTGACTTCCTTCACCTAATTCATGCATCAGGGCCAAATTGTTCATTTGTACTGGTAGTACTCAAAATGAAGATGATATGTATAGTATGTACTGTAGTATGTTTTTCTTTTAACCCTTTCACTAAACTGGCTGCCCCTAAAAAAATTGCAAAAAATAATAATTCTGGGAAAAGGATTTTGACTACAACGAGGTCCTCTCCCACAACATGCAGTGCTTTAGTCATGTGCAAGGTCTACGTTTCTTAAGTTGTGGTTGAGCCAGGATGCATTCCCAATCCACACTTAATACTAATTCTAAGCAATTCGAAAATGCAAAGTGTTCAAAATGTAAAAGTGGAAAGAATCAAGTTTAATCTAAATGGTCAGAAAATAAACCAAAACAAAATCTTTATCTTTGAATGTTTCATTGACGACACTATTCTCCTAAAGGTATTGCTAACTGACGAGGCTTGCTAAATCCTCAGCTTGATTGAAATCATTATATAATCGCATATTGTGAAATATCTGTAAAAACGAGTTTCCGAAGTTAGCATAAGGTATGATGTGTGAGATCAATATGCAGTTGAGCTTTCTGAACGGATCTGCCCAGTTGTCCACCCAAGAGGCCAATACAACACAAGGGTATTATGTATAGTACATATATGCTTACACACTATTAAGCGTTCAGGTAAAGAACAGTTCAACACATATGGCCGTCATAATTGTTGAATGATAGAAATATTTCTCTCGGCGTTTTTTCTTTTAACAGACATCACTTTTTGTGTAAAGTTGACACAAGTACACTGCCTTCCTGCTTGCACTCCCATTCTTTTGTGTAGCTGACCACGGCCATGTGTGTGCGGCCGCCCATCGAGACGCTCCAGCACCCATTGAGAGCGCATTCATTCATGCTCGGTTTGGGGTTTAATGTTTGACTTGGCTGCTGACACATTACCCACATGTGTTCCGGCCGGCCTCAGCTTGTTTGTCTTGCAACAGGAAAAACTGCTGAGGTGAGCACAGGCCCTACCTATGGTGTGTCACTCAGCCTCACCTAGCAGAGGGAGAGGCTCACATAGATTACCGTACACTATACAAGCTATTGGATGCATACAAACATGATCTGACTACAGTTAAAGTATCAAGATATACGCTGTGTTTAAAGTGCAGATGTTGTAGGAGTACCAACATGCATCCTCAGGACCAGAAGCTGGACCCTGGCCTGGACTGCTCCACACCAGACTTCCTTGTCTCACACTGTCTTATCTCCCCATCAAAAGCTATAAAGTGTTTCTACAGAATGACCAATAAGTGACAGGCCAAACAGTGGGCTATTGGGAGCTGAGTATTTAATGACGGCAATATAAAGTAGGATATAGGTAGGGCAGGAAGCCAAAGATAAGTCCTAGGAACAGTAACATCGGTTCAAGGGTGTTAAAGAGCACTTGGGATGTTGGAGTGGCCATTGGGTAAACGTCAGAAAGTGTGTGTTTCCAATGACTCGCCGCCTCCGAAGCTGTTTGTTTGCCGTTGTCAGGGGAGGCTTGGCAAAACACAACACACACACACACACAGATTGAAAAAGATCAGCCAAATGCTATCAATAAAGCTGAATGTTTGCTTCAGTCTGTAGAGCTGGGAGACTCGCCCGCGCAACATTGGCGTAGTGCAGTACAAACAGAGCGAAATGCCATCGGTAGCTCAAGGCTGTCAGCCTGCCGGAGTTCAGCTATGACACGCTCTGTCTTTAGCTCCTCTAAAGGAAGACACAGAGACACAGATGGCATCCATGTCGTCCCCTCGGTGTGAGACTGTTTAACAAAGCCTCCCTCTCAGCAGCATCATCTCAGGAGAGGCATGACACACGACAGTGGCCCGTCTTCAGCTATTATCGCCACAATGGCCCCTCATCATTTCCACAGGCTCTCTCGTAGTTAGAATGATGGATGCGCTGCTGGTTGTAAAACAATGTCCCTGTTCAGCAGATCGGCCTGTCACGCTGGATGCTGCGCTCGCGCACGCAGCCACACGCTCACAGCGCCTCGCACGCAGTGCTTTAACCAAACACTGATGCTAAAGTGCGTCTGTGGTGCTCTTCAGATGGAGTCACACGCCTCCCATGCAGTGCAGCATGGCAGGGCACAAGAAGCCTGTCGGGATGCAAACAGTAGGGCTATCGGACTAATGTATGCTCAGTGGAAACACACACACACACATGCAGAGAGGGTGACATCACACGGACAGGCCTTCGGGCTGAAGATGTGTGTGAAGAGTGTTGTTCTCAGAACAATGGCGCTGCCTGTGTACAGGAGAGCCATCTGTGTGAGCACTTCCTATGAGCTCCACACGAGTCAGCCTGAAAACTCTCCCGATGTACTGATTAGCAGTTATTGAGGAACTGGCCGGGAGCTACTCGTGTCACTTGACCAGAACGTTCTCTCTCATCTGAAGGGCGAAGGCATTGTGCCTGGCATCGGCCTTCAAACCCCCCCTTCCTCTTTCGTCAACCTGTGACTGTTGTAGCTTTCTCCATTTTGGCTTGTCTTCAGAGCAGCTTTGGGAAATGTGTGCTAAGGTGCCAAGGTTATTCCCAGGGTGCTTCCCAAACAGTGAAGACACAACTGTTGATCAGTTTCTGCCTCCTCACCGACCTCACCTCCGACCCCTGGGCCACACTCTACTTCTATGTTTCTTTCCACGTCTAGACTTGACAAACATGGAAACATGGGACTGGAGCCAGGCTGCTTCTCTAACACCTTCCCATCGCTCTCTCTGTATGTGCTTATGAGAGGTTTTGGGTCAGCGTAGGATAACGGGGAAATGCTTTAGAGATATTTGCCGGTGCTAGCGAATTCCCAGGTTATCGGCATCACCCTTTGAAAAAAGGTCACCAGCTCTTTTCCATCTTAAATGATACTTTATGTCCAAGTAGCCACGAGATTATTTACCGGAGCTATGAATCTGGTTTTGTTCCATTTAGTTGTGGCTTTTTCCATTTGAGTTTAGCTAAAAGCACTGTTATAGGGAAAGCAATGCCATGTGGTCAATTGCATTGGTCCACACCGTAATACCTCCAACCATTGGATGGATCATCATAACATTCCATAGTTGTGTTTCCCAGAGGAAGAATCCTATGTTGCTGAACCCATGACTTTCAGTTCAAATCTGCTAGCATGCTAATATGCTAAACTAAAACAATGGTCATGGAAAACAGACCTTCTGAACATCGTCCTGCGAGAATGAAAGGCCTGTATATGTGGCCTGTCCATAACAAGTATCAGTGTACTCCGGACCTACCTCTCTGGTACCCAGATGTTATGTACTGCATGTCTCTGTACCTTGGCTCCTCTCTCCCACAGCACACACAGACAAACGGGACGGCAGCCATACTTTCTTCTCCCACACTTCTCCATCGTTCCTTCCTTCCACCAACATTGCAAAACTTCCACACCATCTCCCTGCTCTGAAATCACTCATGATTTATCCATTGATGGAGTTGTACCCCTGGTCTGATGTCACTCAAAATCCCCCTCAAAGCCCATTCCCAGTAACCATGTTACAGGCAAAATACATTCTTCCACTGCTCCCTCATTGTCCACTGCATTTCTTCCTTAAGCTCGGGTCCAGATTCAATTTTTGCATCGATCTCGTGCAAAAAAAGGGTAAAGAAATCAGATCAGAGGAGTACTAAAAGCTTTCCCCTACGTCAATCCAAAGACATGAATACGTTACTGGTGGCTTGGCATGTTTTAGGGGATATTACCTTCGTTATGCCATTTCAAATATGAAATCAAAAGTACCATAATGTATAATAAAACCTACCATTATTTTCAGTCAAATAGCAATGCTGCAGCCTATGCTAGGAGAATGATCTAATAGATGGTTGCAGTCACATGCATTAAACACGGGAGAAACTGGGCCTAAATAAACGATTAGTTTCCAACCATTCGCTCGTCTACTACGTCTCAGAAACCTGGTCGAGTGCTCACACCTGGGCTCCCGTGCACGAGCCGGCCTGCAGCAGCCGACTAGCTCCAGGTCCAACGGTGACAAGGCCCGGGCAAATTCCTCACCCTGGTGCCCAAGTACTTGAGACTTGTCACGGCCGACTTTGACAGACGACTTTTTGAAAGCAAAGAGATATGCATTTTACAGCATGAAGACTCTGTAGTGACGCGGGGTGAAACATGCATGTTTCATAATGTACAATAAAACCTACCAAAAGTGGACGTCCAGAACTAGCGACTGGTCTTTGACCTCCATACGTCCTCCCACACTGCCACACCTGTCCCTACTTCCACTGACTACCCGCCTGAATCTACGTTAAGACACTGGTGTCCTTGCTGTGAAAGGATCAGGACATTCCTTCCAACATGTAGGAGATGGTAAAACCAAACACTCCTGTAGAATCCCTTCGCTCTGCATCGGCCAGTAGGCTCTCTGCTCCCTCCCTTCCTCACGGGAACCACGTACCCCTCTACAACAACACCTGTCATCGTTCCAAAATGGTGGAAGTAGAGTGGAGAGTATTCTGTTGCATACTGAAAACACGTTTGGACACTACTATGGCAAATAGTACATGTACTGGTCCCCAGGTTTGAATCCAGCCTGGGATCATTTACAAATCCCTTCCGTCTCCCTATTCCAATAAAGGCTAATCCAGCCCAAACATATACAAACATGTTTTAGTTCTGTACTTAGCACTTGGAAAGGTTTGGCTTATTTGAAACCGGATGTATTATCACTTATATTGGTTTGAGTGAGAGCTAATGTACCTGCAGAACTATTGCGGTTGCATATTCGTGGTAGAATGCACTTAATGTAAGTCCCTTTGGATTTAAGTGTCAGCTGAACGTAATGTAACAGACGTGATGACACTGACATGCTGGCCAGCGATGCTTCAGGTGCAGCAACACACATAGATGCAGGAGTTGCTGCGTTGAGGCTATCTCTGCTATGTAAATCAGTCCACTCCAGTCCTTAGGTCAACCTTGACAACACGTCTAATGTTGTGACAACTTCCTGCCCACCAGTGGACAGCAGACAGACAGAATTATCTCGCAGATTAAATGGTAGTGACTAGTATTGATTTATAGATCTGAACAAAAGTGAGCCGTGTGCATGCATGAGTGTGTGTGTCAGCGAGGGTGTGTTCTGATGGCCTGCATTAAAAAGAGTAATAACCTCACAGATGGCGAGGGGCCGGTCCGGAGCGGGCTATGTGATGGAGAACAATCGTTGAGGCTTGATTGCTCAAGGAGCACAAGGCAGACCTGACAGGGGGAGGGGTGTGTGTGTCTGTGTGTGAAGTGGGAGGAGGGGGTTGTTTAAGTTTAACTGGGCCACTGCTACCCATTACAAGGCTGACAATGATATGGTTTGTGGCACGCACAGAGTAGATCAAATCAAATTTCATATGCTGCTCCCAGGTTTCATCTCTTTGATTCATCATCACCTCAAGTATGTGGACATCATTTGTATTCTTCCAGAGCGGCCGTTCATCCCTCCCCGTGGAGAGATGACTCAGTATTATATGGATAGGTGCAAAAGTCAGCCAGTGTAAAAGGACAATAAATCCACCTGTCACTTATGCAAAGTGATGTAAATGGAGGTCTCTGATTAAGACACAGAGTCATTTAAAAAACAGGGACTGGCAGAACCTTGACACACACACTCTCTCTTCCACACACACCGTCTGTAGCTGCGTTTTGCACATGTATGCACACCGTCTCAAACACACGCTTTGATAGCATCTCAAGCCCACTCTCCTCTCTCACACACACACACACACACACACACTAAAACCCCCCGCCGCCCCGTGCTGCCACCAGAGCAGTTTATCAAGTAATTATTGTTTGATTACAGCGTTTCATTATCTGCACTGATTGAGTCACAACCGACGGCAAAGGTCAAGCGCCATTAACGCGCTGCTCCCGAAACATATCTCCACGCCGGCCGCGTGTTTGCCCTCCCTCTCCTCTGGAAAGGCTAATTGCAAATGCATTTGTTTGAGGAAGAGGAGAGGAGACCACCCGCTCCAGTCTCCCCCATGTCCCACTGAGACGGAATATCAATGCAGCCCAAAGCACGCCGACACACACATGAAAGAACACACACATGGGAGCAGTTGGGACCATATCCAATCATACTTAACAACTGATAGCCATCAAATACAGATCCACAGTGTTCATGAAACCATTTTGGACAATAAGGGGTGATTGACTTCTTCTCATTTTACATATTAATTATGAGTTCTTCGTGGCCAAGATCTGGTCAACATCGCGGCATCTACCAACATGTGATTGCACCCTGTGAAGTTCAAACACTGTTTATGTCGTGCAGCTCTGATAAAGGCTGGTTCTGTCGGAAGCGGCACAACTCTCCTGGATTGTTTTAGTTTTATATTTATACCTGCGTTAATATCTGCACTTTTGTGAATAAAACGTTGGATGACTTTTGCTCGTGCCTTTGGAGTTTGCTGTGAGAACAGACATCTGTTTCTAACACAACTTCATTCTACTAACAGTCTGATTGTTTGGTCAACAGGAAGAAGAAGAACACGTGAGGAATAGCTTCCTGATCTGAGCCTTTTTGCAAATGGTGCTGCTGTACATCCAACATGGAAACGTGCAACCAATCAAAAAGGAAACTTGCTGTTGCTGTTATTTCACATTTGACCGTGATGCGCCCAACCAACTTGCGTATCATGTGAACGGAGCTTAAGAGAGGCAGTAATGTTCAACATCATGTAAATACACTGCTAATAAATAAATAACCAAATATTATGAATGTAGTTGACCCGCCATGCTGCTAGAGCGGCTTTACAGAGACATCAGGACCTCATACCATTGGTCACTTCAGTAGCAGAAAATCAGACAGTGGTGTAGTCACGTAGGTGTTGGTGTGGATGCATGTGTGGAGTGATGCAAAATGTCTTCCTACCTGGGTGGGAAGGAGATCTCCAGCTCATGCAGCCGATCCTTGTACACCGACAGCTCTTTGTCATACTCTAAAAGCTGTGGAAAGACAAAATAAAAAGAACAGGAATTATGAGTGAGAGAAATTGTTATTCTGGATCAAGGGAAATTCAATGGAGCTTGAAGTGAGCTCTTTTTCAACTCCGATCTGCTTAACATAAATACATTTTTAACACACTCAAAACGTTGGTTGGTAGTAACAGTTTCCCATGAGCTGTCATAGGTCAAACTCTAGAGTTGTCTTCTGTAAAATAAGAAAAAGAAGTAGACAAATTAAGGACAAAAAACAGCCTTTTTTTGGACATTTGTATTTGATATCTGATATGAACCTAGAAGCCACTGCTTATCCATCACGAACCCTCGTGAGGGGTGGGCGAGAGTAAGCCAGATGAGAGGGCAGGAGAGTAGATTCCATCTTTTGCTATATTTAGTTATCTCCATGTTCCCCACGCTGGAGAACATTGAAAGCAGTTGACCATTCGTGTGTGTGTGTGTGTGTGTGTGTGTGTGTGTGTGTGTGTGTGTGTGCTACTAGCCCTGTCCAATGGGGTCTATTTCTCCACACTGACAGTGCATCCACACACTCTTCATCAATCATGTCTCCTCACCCAGCTGTACTCACTCACCAGAGTGTACACACACACGTCTCCCAATTTCCCCCCTTTCACAAAACCCATAAATCATTAGTGAAAAGTGCAATTAGCGACTCCTTGTACACATTAATTATCTGGGAGACGAACAGGTAGCTCGGGCACCTGCATGACTGCCTCCCTGAGAGACTGACAGCGACGTTTCCCAGCAACCCCGGAGGACCCCGCGCTAGCCCCGCCCCTTCCTTTCAGACCGGAAGACGTGGAGACATGTTCATCTGGTGGTAAATTGGGCTATTGTACATGTTTCAAACACCGGGCTACACTTACGTCCTGATGAAGAGCTCATCCCGGGCCGCGTGAGCCTGACAGCGGCTCTATAGGACGACGACGTTAATGACATTACAACGCTGTATTACATGCAGCCATATGTTGATGGCTGCATGATGAAATACCAGCGGGGATGACGCATAGCACATGGGTACTGTTGGGAAGGACGTCCTCACAGAGTGGAGACAAGGTAACTACAGTCTTCCATCGTGGATGACATGTTTATGTTGTGCATGTATCACCGTGTGTGTGTGTGTGTGTGTGTTGCCAGTCTTCAAGGCACTGTTGAGCACACACGTGTTTAAAAAAATCAAGTATGTGCCATCGCGATGATGCTCGGTGTGTGTGTGTGTGTGTGTGTGATTATGTGCCAGTGGTGTAGAACAGTGGCCATTACGTGCAGGCGGGGGGCCTCCCAGACGAGTCTCAGAGGTTCAGGAGGGCAGATGTGCTGCATTCATCAAACTCACAGAGCCGGGGTCACAGGAGAGACCCACACACTGTGGATGAGGGATGGCTGAGCAGGGGATGCAACCCCACGCTCCGCTGTACACCCGTCTCCCCGTCCACACGCTGACACCGCCATGTGTGTGTGTGTGTGTGTGTGTTACAGTCTGACTGATGTTGGATTTATGAGGCCAAACGCAATAAAGATCATTGAGAGTTGAACAGAATAAAAATGGGATCATTCATTGAGAAACTGGAATCTGTTAATATAATGTGCAATTGGCTTAAAACTGCATTCTTACTCCACTGGTCGCACACATAAGTCTAATTGTATACTCGTCTATGAGAGAATGCCCCTACTGTTCAGATGGTGTAAGTACTGTGGCCGACGGGGGGCACACGCACTGCGACGTCCCGACACACACGCAATGTGCTTTCAACATGTGTAAATATAAAAACCAAAGAACGTGCAAATCAAGAAACATCTTCACCAACATCACAACACATGCCCACGTTCGGGATTACACAATGGTCCAACAATCACTGTTGTTAGAAACGTACTTTAAATGTAACTGTACACATTTGATCACATGATGCCTTCTGATTTAGTAGTTTCCTCAAGTTGGGGAATATTTTCCAAACGTTGCGCATGTTTTGTCGAGCTGCTGAGTGTTTTTATTTGCATGCGTTTTGGCACATTTGTGCTTGCACCACTTTCTGAAGCTGCAGCGCGTTGAAAGTGTGTTGGGCCATGGTAGCGCACGTGCCCTCGTTGGCCACCATATAAGAGTATATTAAGCAATACATTCTCATACTTGAATAATGGCGCATGCCGACATCAATAATTGACTATTTTACACATGTCCGCACCTGATTGTGTTTGTTTGAGGCTAAGCACCTCATGGTATATGTGTGTGGCAGTTTAAGCAGGGGATGAGCAACACATGGTTGTGTGTATCTACCTTAAGTGAATGTTGAGCAATTCATTCAGGTGAACGGAAAGCCCTGCAGCGACACATTTCATCCCAGTGTCAATTAAGCATCACGCTCCACTGCTCTGCCGGGTCAGTGGGTTAGAAAGAAAAACCCAGCTTATATCTTTTCATGGCCTCATGACATTATAAAGCCAGGAGTAGTTTGTCAACCATAGATGACCTTGGGAGTTGGTGGTGATGCGGCTGCAGCAATATTACACAGGGGAAGATGAAGAAGTGTCGGGGTAGAAACTACCCTGTCATGGGTGCACATTCCTGTGTTTGCTTGGACGAACAGCGTGCTCCTAAATCAGAGTGGCAGTGATAGTTAGGAGGCAGGAAGTAGGAAAAGAGGGAATACGAGGGCTTTGGCCCCCGACGGTCCCTCTCACGGTGCCACCACCTGTAATTGTGCTTTGATTTACGCGTTGTCAAATATACCCTGTGACAACACCTTCTGCCATTAAACACCATCAATACATGTTGGGGTGAAAGGTCATTTAATTTGATTTTTACACCTTGCACTTGGCTTTCATTGCAGGGGCCATATTTTTCCTTTTTTTTATGGGATGTTCATTATTATTTTGTGAGGAAAAGCGATCAAATGTTACTGGTAAGGTGGGGGTGGCCGATTGGTGTTGAGAGGGACCAACCAAACCAAACAACACTACTGTGCCTCGGAACCCTCCTTCCCATGCTGATGATCTGGGTACAGTGGAAGGATATTGAAAACATTGCAAACATGTCAGAAGAAAAGACGGTGACTTCAACGATAAGGGGATCATGTTGACTTCCAAGAACTCAAGTTCAATGCCATATGAAAACATATTGACAAAAGTGTGAATATGTGTGTGCAATGAGACTGGAATAAAAACGTTCAAAAAGTAAAAAACAAGACAAGACAACAGGGACTACATGAGGGGGTTTATATAAATCCTATAAGGTCGGATTTCATTTAGCATGGCTTCTGTATCCCCCCTTAAGAGGTTTGACGGGTGAAAAATGAAATATAACTTTAAGCCGGAGCGGCATTTGTTCTTTATTCTTTTATGTCCCCTCATGTTGAAAACGTCTCGGGGCCTTTGAGTAATGCAGAGGACTACGCCGCCCGCATGACAAGGAGAGGCAGGCCAGACAGAAAGGTTCATCACTTCCTACAGCCAGTACACAAACGCACCCCCCTCTGCCGGCCCCCCATCTGCCGACACCACACTGATAAAGTTACAATAAAGAGATACTGAAACAAAATCAATGTGGACGGAGGAAGGGGAAGGGCCCCGCGGGTGTGTGCTCCAGGAGAGGGAAGGAAACCGTGCAGATCTACAGCACGAAACACACACACACACACACACACACACGCTCCTCCCATCTCTCCACCGGAGCAAGGCCCCGCGGTGCCCCTTGACGCCAGGAGCGCCCGGAAAATGTAATCTTCCCAAATACTCATCAGGGCTCTCCATCGTCCCGCCCTGACAGCGCCAGGGATAATTAATTATACAATTTCGATGGGAATATCGACTAAACAAACCTATTAATCATCGCAAAAGTCAATAGGCATGGACACATTCAATCATGTCCCGGCCAATGATTACTCCTCTCAAAATACAATAATTATTTTCAAGAGCTGCCTCGAATTAAATTTCTGTCAAGCCGGTACAAGTCTTGCAGTTGATGAAGGATGCAATGGATTTTTTTTCCTTTCCCCCCCTTCCCCAGTGGAGGAGTGAGAGGAGGGACATTTATCCTGTTGGAAAGGTAGTTTGTTTTATAAGGATCATAACATGGTGTGTTTAACTAGACCATGACCATCAGATTATCTCTGATGCCCCCATTATGTCATCCATCTTGTCAGGCTTGGTGAGGGGGTGGAGAGGGGGCAGTGTGTCGTGGTTCCTCAGCCTCCTACAGTTGACACACTTTCTACACATGTCTGCTCCTCACATCCAATACTTCTCTGCCGTTCAGTGTCATGTAAGGTCGTTATCCGTCCACTTCAAATCCCATCTTTGGTTTAATAGCTAAAAGATGTCACTTCCTGCCATCACAAGACGTCTGTTTGAATGCTTCTATTAAGAAGAAATAACCACATAACAACATTGATTTAAGGAAACATGTTTACACAATATGTCTCCCTTGTGAGGAACCAGGATTTCAATGATTAGGCAACTTTGGGTCATTTCAGTGCAGTTCTAGAACAAGTTCATTTGCAACCTAATTCATTGGTGACATAATGTTATTAAGTGCCTCTAAAATGTAGTGGAATAAGAGTATAGGTCATTGGAAATACTCAAGTAAAATAGTTAAGTACAGGGATGAGTATATTACAGTTAGTAACAGTCCACCACTGAGCGGATGAATGTAACTCTGTTTAAAGGTGTTATACATAAAGGTTATTAGTGATGCTGCTCCAATAGACATGTTCATTGGAATTCAAATGAAACGGTAACATCGCAATACAACTCAAATGAAAGTTTATCATTGTTACTCTTTTACTATGTTGTATGTGGCCAATCATATTAATACACCCTACACTAGGCTTCCAGACGAGTGGCTTCACACTTCATGTGTGTGGGTGTGTGTGTGTGTGTGTGTGTGTGTCCTTCATGGGTTTTTTAACAAGGTGCAACTTTGAACTACTTACTGTAATAAACAGCCGTATAAAAGTGGAAGTGTGTGCTGGAATCTTTCCTCTGTAGACATTTAACACTCACCTCATCTACACACAGGGTGTTTCTCAGTATGCTTGCTTAGGAGCACATGTCTTCCGAGTCACTCGCTTTAGAAGCGAGGCAAGAATACTTCCTGGCATTCAGAAAACGAAGATTGGAACAGGCTAGCAAGTGTGCGTCATATGAGAGGCCCCGCCTTACATTTTCCGCCACAGATTTGGGGAAATTGGTCCGTGCGCAAAGCATTGTGGGGATTTTAAGACCGCGGAGTCGACACATGTGCAGCCTCGAAATTTCTCCAAACGAAGTACGCCGGGCTCGGTAGAATTCCAAGTATGCTGGACATTGGAACAGTCCTTCGGCGGCACTCCATGACTTAGTATGCTTGAAATAGTGGCTCTCAGTCTCATTGAACAGTTAGTCCAGAGACATGAGGCCCCACAGTGGGGACAAAGGGAGTGTGTGTTGTGAAGTGATGCGAGGGCTTCAACTAAAGCAAAGTCATGACTGAGGTCAGCAGCTGCCACAACAACTTCTTAGGAGGGCTTCTTTTATTATTCATATTATCTTAACAGGAAATGTCCTAACATGAAGTTGTGTAACTTTGGTTAAGAGGTTTGGTAGGGCCTTAAAATCAACCCTACATGAACCCGGCGTGAACAATGTGCAATTCTCAATTAAAAACCTACATTTGCATTGTTAAAACATCGAGATCAAGTCTCGTCAGTGCAGCAACAGACATTTTTAAAACAACCTCTGTCATCCACCTCCACCTTCACATGTTCAGCACAGCCTCAGAACTCACATATACCTTCGCCATGCGCTGTTAAATAGAGATGTCTCCTCATTAATCGGTCGTTTTAGGTAGTGTGCTTTCAGTGACATGACTTTCGAACAGCAGCAAACAATCATTAACACAACAGAGAAATGTAGATATTCAAATGATTCAGTGGGTTATTGATTATAGCACGGATAATGCACAAACACCATTTGGTTCAAGCCCGGGGGAATTTTGAGAAATTACAGCACGGGTCTCCCCCAATTGGGTTTCACCACAGAATCAAAGCTCCAGTCCCTTTTGCAGATAATCAATTTGCAATGTAGTTAATGGCAGGCGCAGCTACTATGAGGTGAAGAAACAATCACTGTACAGTTGATGGAGTGAATTTAATTTGTGATAAACATTGGAAGTGTAGAAATAAGAGAGCAGATGGATATATAAAGAGCGGGAAAGCAAAGGGGTGACTTACCGGGCTCCCATTGTTTTCCCGGAACACGTCCTGGTTGACATAATTAAAAAGCTTCTTCTCAAGTTGAAGAACAACCTGGATCAGAGGCAGGAGAGAAGCTCGGATTAATAACAATACTAATGTCAACTGTGCTTGGTAATTAGAGCGCTGATGAACAGCAGACAGCACCGTGCGTTCTACACGCGTCTCTGAGGCACCACGATACTCTGGATGTTAACACAACTTAGAATAACTCCGGTTGAGCTGGATGACATGTATAGAACTGGAAGATGATTAGAATTTGAAGCTTTAATCACAAGTGCAATATTCCTTTTGGAACATGCATTATAATAATGTTCCTATTAAGGCCTGCTCACACCAGATATTTTACACCCTAGTCAATTCATTTAAAGTGGCACGCAGGGGGGGAATTACATCAATTGAAACCGTGCAGGACAATGTTGACAAGATAATTGTGAACATCGTCTGGTAGGAAATTATTTAAGCGTGTTAACTGTGTACACTTTTGGAGTAAACTACTTTTAAACTACTTTTTTTTAAGACCGTAATGTTTGGAAGAGGATTAGCATATATATATTTTTTTTTGTTCTGAGATTAAAGTTAGGATTCGAAGAAAAAAGTCAGAATTCTGATAGTTAAATCAGAATTTAATCTCACAACTCAAAATAAAATCCCTTTTGGTCAGATCCCAAAAAAAAAAAATGCACATATGGCGCCAATCCTCTTCGGTAGAAATGAGATCGGTGTCAATGGTGCAAATATCTCTCTTGTATATACTGCGTACTGTAATTAGGCATATTGTATGTGAATGTAAATGAAGGCCATTGAAACAATACATATTCAGTGTAGCTACAAATGTTTGTTGTTTTAACATCTATTCTGATTTGATTTCAAAATAAAAAAGGAATACATGTTTCCCTATAACACTGCACAGAGCTGCTTTTATTATGCAGGTCATTCTTCCGAGGTGTGAGTAGCCCTGAAGACACATTTGTTTCTCTACACATTTGACAAAAAGCTGTTCTGGTGACAACATGATTTCAATGTAGGAATATATGCTTTTGCAGGCAGCCTTAATGCAGCACAGCTTACCTTCCGGTCGTTGTCACTCTCTCGGAATATTAGCTTGTCCACCTCGTTGGTGTCGGCGGCTCGGACTGTCTGCAGGGTGGCAGTGGAGCAAAGACTCTGGGGGGGGGGAATGGAAACAATGAGTGCTCAAAGACACAAGAAACATCGTGTTGGGTTGTGTGTTCAGAAGGAACAAGAAAACATTCATTCAATTACAGATATTGCTACATATTAAAGTGTGTCCAGCCCCACACACACTGTGTACAGTAGTGTTCTGGGAGCAGCCAGTGTGTCCAGCTCCATGCACTGCACTGCACATCTGAAGCGTCCCACAAACCACCACCCCACTGTCCCCTCTCTTCATCTGGCTCTATGTCCTGACCCCGTGGACTGTGTGCATGGTTAAATTCCCCTTTGTGGACTCTTTTAACAATTAGTTAAACATTCGACCATCTGTGTTTGAAGACAGTTGAATGCGGTAATCCCTCAGCCAGTGGTTCCCATACCGCGCGGCAGGGACCGGGCGACCCGATTGAAATTCAAAGCACAGATTAGATAATCGGGTCAAGCCAATATAGGGAGCAGGAAAAGGCCCTTTAGACTGAAGTGTCACAAATCAGTCCTGCTTCGGCCACCGAGACGCGGCACCGCAGATCAGAACAAACACCATGCCTTGAGAGAAAGTGGAACAACTCTCTGCAGACCCCCCCCCCCCCACTGCCTCAACCCCATTCCTTCCAGCTCCCCCCCCCACCCCTCCCCTCCCCAAAAGCAACTTTCTAAAGCCCTAACAAATCGCTCCATCTTTCACTCATTTAGGCCATCCAAATGCAGGGTCAACATGGTCCCCTGGCAGCCAAATGCTAATGCGCTTAAGTGCGCTTAAGCAGCTTTGTGCAATGAATAGGCCAAAGAAGGAGCTGGGGAGAAGGGCAAGAGATACTTTCCCTGTCAAGAAGTCATTGTAGCGAAGACAACCACAGAGTCGCTTTCTGCCATCTCTGATCAGGCTGCACCAACTGTGGTCACGGGTTGTACTTTCTGATTGCGATATATCTTTTTCAAACTATTTCTTTCAGATGCAAGAAAGGTATTTTTATTGTTAAAGAAACTTTCAATGCTTTTCTTGGCTAATTCATTGGTTATTTGGTCCATAACATCTCAATGGAAAATGTTTCCAGAAACTCAGTGACTTCTTCAAATGTCTTGTTTCTTTCCTACAACGTAAAGCTCTAGTTTACTGTCGAGGAGAAGGGAAGAAACCAGTACAACAAATAAATACTTGAATTTGGCTACTAATCAACTAATCAAACCAGTACATATACTACCAAGAAAGGCAATTCATTTATTTGACTCTGCGGCTCTCTATATAGGTGACACAAAGTACACGTTTTCTAGAAAGTGTAGTGACAGCTGTGAGTTTCAAATTGACTTCAGATTCTACTAATTCTTCCAAGCAAGCCCCCTTCTGTGGTCTGCTTTTCAAATCTACAAGTCAGTCAGGCAGAAATCCCTGGACAGCTTAAAGTGAGGCCAGAAGCACACACTGCATCCTGGCACAATGCGCATGGATATTAGGAGGCGGAAGACAGCCCTCCATTGGATCAAAGACACAGTCATCACTGAACCTTAATATGTCCCTACGCTTAGACGAGTACCTGGATACACACAGATAGAAGAGAGTACATGTAATAACTGTGCCAAAAGTGTCACCACAAGCGAGACTCAATTAGAAGAAAACACAATAACCTAATGCTGCCTGTTCTCGTGAGGACGCGTCTCCTCCAAGAACAATTACATTCAGGGTTACAGGATGAATTAAAGACTTTAAACCTCAGGGAAACAAATGACTCCCAACGCAGATGTGTGGCTCTTTCCAGGAGCAGGAGACAAGCATTGGCTTTATGTGAAAGTGTTCTCCGTGCACTCAGTGTCTAGCTGAACAGGATAAAGCAGCTTCCTTTCCTTTAGACGCCCAGTGGTGCGGCGGGAGCCCCGGGGGTCCTGTGGCGTGGGACGCTGACATGTGTCTGATTGATCCATTCATTAGCTCATTGACCGAGCGATCAGTGTGTCGGTGCGAGCTGGTGGCTGATTGCACCCGATTGATCAAGCATCCTTACTGTCGTCTTTGTGAGACACACCCCCCCTCATCCCACACACACACACACACACCCCCTCATCCAACACACACACACACCCCCTCATCCAACACACACCCCCCCTCATCCCACACACACACACACACACACACACCCCCTCATCTCCAACACACACACACACACACACACACACACACACACCCCCTCATCCAACACACACACACACACCCCCCCTCATCCAACACACACAGCCCCTCATCCCACACACCCCCCCTCATCCCACACACCCCCCCTCATCCCACACACACACCCCCTCATCCAACACACACACCCCCTCATCCAACACACACACACACCCCCTCATCCAACACACACACACCCCCTCATCCAACACACACAGCCCCCCTCATCCCACACACACACCCCCTCATCCAACACACACAGCCCCCCTCATCCCACACACACACCCCCCCTCATCCCACACACACACCCCCCCTCATCCAACAACACACACCCCCCCTCATCCCACACACACACACACACACACACACACACACACACACACACACACACACACACACACACACACACACACACCCTCATCCAACACACACAGCCCCCCTCATCCAACACACACACCCCCTCATCCAACACACACACCCCCTCATCCAACACACACACCCCCTCATCCCACACACACAGCCCCCTCATCCAACACACACACCCCCTCATCCCACACACACAGCCCCCCTCATCCCACACACACAGCCCCCCTCATCCCACACGCACACCCCCTCATCCCCACACGCACAGCCCGCTCATCCAACACACACACCCCCCCTCATCACACACACACACCCGCTCATCCCACACACACAGCCCCCCTCATCCAACACACACACCCCCCTCATCCCACACACACAGCCCGCTCATCCCACACACACAGCCCCCCTCATCCAACACACACACCCCCCCTCATCCCACACACACCCCCTCATCCCACACACACCCCCTCATCCCACACACAGCCCGCTCATCCCACACACACAGCCCGCTCATCCAACACACACACCCCCCTCATCCCACACACACAGCCCCGCTCATCCACAACACACAGCCCGCTCATCCCACACACACAGCCCCGCTCATCCAACACACACACCCCCCCTCATCCCACACACACACAGCCCCGCTCATCCAACACACACACAGCCCCGCTCATCCAACACACACACCCCCCTCATCCCACAAACACACCCCCGCTCATCCCACACACACAGCGCCGCTCGTCCAACACACACAGCCCGCTCATCCAACACACCCCCCCCCTCATCCCATACACCCCCCCCCTCATCCAACACACACACCCCCGCTCATCCCACACACACAGCCCCGCTCATCCCACACACACAGCCCCACCCATCCCACACAACACAGCCCCCACTCATCAACACACACAGCCCCCCTCATCCCACACACACAGCCCGCTCATCCAACACACACACAGCCCGCTCATCCCACAACACACCCCCCCTCATCCCACACACACAGCCCCGCTCATCCAACACACACACCCCCCCTCATCCCACAAACCACCCCCGCTCATCCCACACACACAGCCCCGCTCATCCCACACACACAGCCCCACTCATCCAACACACACAGCCCCCTCATCCCACACACACAGCCCCGCTCATCCCACACACACAGCCCCACCCATCCCACACACACAGCCCCACTCATCCAACACACACAGCCCCCCTCATCCCACACACACAGCCCCGCTCATCCAACACACACAGCCCGCTCATCCAACACACACACCCCCCCTCATCCCACACACACAGCCCCGCTCATCCAACACACACACCCCCCTCATCCCACAAACACACCCCCGCTCATCCCACACACACAGCCCCGCTCATCCAACACACACACCCCCCTCATCCCACAAACACACCCCCGCTCATCCAACACACACAGCCCCGCTCATCCAACACACACACCCCTTCATCCCACAAACACACCCCCCCTCATCCCACACACACAGCCCCCTCATCCCACTGCCTCTGTCAGAAGATCAGCCCACCAAACACCAAGACGGGAACATGAGAGTTCCATGCTTCAAAGCACAACGACGTGCTCTCACTGACCACGCTAAATGATATTATCTTAATTAATTTGGCTGCAATTGGCTTCTTATTTAATCCATGACAGTTAGTAAAGGGAGGGAGCGGTCAAAGGAAGGGACCGTAAACAGACGGCTGTCAGGTACAGCAGCTGGAGTCCAGAGGACAGTAAGGATGTCTTCACTCTGCACTCTTTAGATGATCCAGCAAAGTGACTTGGCATCACATCCCTGCATTATGGGTCAGAGGTCAACGCTGAGTGTTTGCAAAGGGGCAGGGGCCCGGGGGGCCGGGATGAGAGGTTGCAGAGGAAGGCGCTGCCTTTGTGCATCAATGGAGGATAATCTCATGACTGTCGAAGGAGGAAGCGGCTGTTTAAAGGAGCTCTCTATTCCAGCTGCTCTCCTTAGAAGAGAGGTTAAAGCAATCTGCCCCACTTCAAAGACCACACACACACACACACACACACACACACACACACACACACACACACACACACACACACACACACACACACACACACACACACACACACACACACACACACACACACACACACACACCACACACACACACACACACACACACACACACACACACACACACACACACACACACACACACACACACACACACACACACACACACACACACGCCTTCTGTTTCAGGTCCTGCCAACAGATGGAGGTGAACCACTGCCCGACTTAAACAGTAAGAAGCCCACACACAGCCCCACGACAGGGCTGCCAGTGCGAGCCTGTTTTACATGTCAACGTCTCCAACAGACTGATGGAAAGAGCCTAAGAACAATCATTTTAAATTACACTGAACAAACTAAATGTGTCAACTCCAAGCCCATTGGTTGATACATAATATATACCTTAACAAACAGGTGTGACGTGTTATTTAAAGGTCTGCTAACTTAGCTAAACAGTCGGGCACTATATTTTCTGCAAGCTCTACTCAAACAGGAGTACATAGTGCATTCGTTGGGAACTATTTTCAGATGTGGATTTATACACTTTTGGTCATGTAGTGAGTTCTTCGGCAGCAGGACGGTGAGTGGGGTACTGAGTCAACATATAGTGCAGCATGTGCGTTCAGGGTTCAACACTGGAGCTCTACCGTAGAGGAATAACATCATATATCACCATTTAAATGCACAGGCAACACTTTTTAGTTGGATATAATTAGTAGACAGTAGCATTTCATTTTGTAAAATTGGATTTTGTATATTTCAATTATATGATATTTAAGTGTATGTTCAATGGGACAATAGAGACCTTTAAACCAGAACGAACATTTTAAATTCTGCTGGATTTAGTGACGTTTTCTTGGTAGAATATATATTTATTTTCATTATGACTAGGGCTCCCTAGAACAACTAGAGTGGAACATCCCGGCTGTAAACGGAATACAAGTGCTGTTGGTTCTGCTATCATGATCTGCATAACGCTTATCCTAGAGAGATCTGAACATTATTCTAAAAATAGATGTTACCACCCATAATTAGAAAATAATCCCTACGCTAAATTCCAATATAATTTAAAAAATGAATCAAATTCTTCTTGCCTTGCCCTGGCATTGTAAGACTTTAGAAAGAATATTTTGGGACATTAAACCAACTGAGTCCTTACATTTAAATTGATTAATTCAATGCCTTAGAGTTACGTCTCTGTTAGTGTTACGGTTGACTTATTCGGATCAAATTGTGTTAAAATGTTAGTGGCAGCCAGTAAAGTGTATTTTTTACAAGTGTGAACAAGTTGCAGAAATCTGTAGGATAACAGGGTGCCAGCCAATGGACAACTCCTCCGGACTCCAGGGGGATTTATGTTCCTCCCCCCCTCCCCCCAATCCCATGCAATGATTCACACTAAACTGTCATTCCACCGATATAATAATCCATTGAGTGCATTTAGAATTCAGTGATTAAATCTCAATTAGGTGAAGAGAGTAGCAGAGAGTGTGCAGAGGGAGACAGACGATGGGTGGACAATGAGCTAACTATTCATTCTTCATTGCCAGAGGCGGGGGACGGGGGCTCCCCTTTGTGTCAGCGGGGGCAGTGGCATTGTCAGAACGCGCCATTATTTCCACTGCCAGCTGAGTTAAGGTGTGCCAATGGGGGCTGGCAGGTTCACCGCAGATTGCTTAGCACCCCGATCACTTTTCTTCCGTTCACCACCGTTCATCACGCCCGTCCCGCCGCGACATCTTCCCGAGCCGGGGAGAAGGGGGGACCGGGAGGAGGCGACAACAAATTCGGCCTCCTGCCTTCCTGCCAGCTATTACGCAGGAGAGCCGGTAAATCAGCTGTGACCCCCCCGAGCTGACTGGACACAAGCCAGAGGATCCACTCCTCTCTCCGTGGAGGGCTAATTTAATGCTTCCAAACATTGTGGATTCATCACAGAGCAGGGTGGGGATTCAACACGGATAATCCAACATTATCGCCCAGCAAAGTTAGCCTGCGTGTGACCCGCTGGTCAACGGTTGACCCTAGTAAACCTGGCCTGTGTCCCCCCTAACAGTGGACGGCCCACTCACAAACCCTCGCCCCTTCCCATGAACTCGTGGAAGTTTGATGGCAGTGTGTGCGTCGTAGGAGGTCTCCCGACGAGCCACGCCCTGGCCAACGAGCGAGCTTGGAGAGTTAAGGGGGCAAGGTAGCGATAATGTGCCCTATTTATCTTGTGCATTATAACATCTGGGAAACTTCTCTAAAAACAATGGAGGGCTGCCATTCTGACTTTACCTTCAGAAACCGTCCGAAAGCATTTGTCCCCTCGGAATGGATAATGGACAGGCCACAAATCATTCAGGACAACAGGACGAAGGGGTGTGTGTGCGTGTGAGAGAGAAACTGAATGTATGTGTATGTTTTGTGTGAGTGTGTGTGTGTGTGTTCCCCCCTGGTATTTAACTTCTCGGCTGGCCCATTCTGCAGGGCCCCGCAGGACAAATTGCCCTGCATGGTTGTCTTTGAGAGGCAGTGCAGCGCGCAGAGAAAGGGACAGGGCTGAAACACAGAGAACAGGCCTATAAAAATTCATCACTTTGACCCTGGCGACCTCCCACTACTGGGGGGTTGCACACACATACACACAGATGCGAAAGCACGCCCTTGCCCACCCACCCAAACTCATATTGAGAGCTGGAGAGCAAATGTTCTAAAATCATCTCCTAAATGTTACGTGCAGATTCAAACAAACAGGCGGAAAGGTTCAAGAGAAGTGGATTCACAGAAGTGTACTAAGCCTGCTGATCTCTTTCTCTAACACATGATCACTAGCAGACACAATGGCTATGGAAAAAAGCCTTCTACACAGGGAAAAGCCACCAGATGCTTCATTGTGACCGTGTCTCTGTGTTAAAGTAGTGGCAGTAAAAGGAGGGTGGGTCTTCTGAGGCGTATTAGTCCCACCAAGAGGAGGACATTGTCTCAGGCCCGGCTCTTGACACATTACTGCCACCTGTACAAAGAAAACCTAATGAGAGATTTAATCTGAGAAACCTCCCCTGCCACTTTTAGTCAGCAGTTTGAAACCAACCGCAGCAGATGTCCGCAAGCCTGTTTAACATAGCGGCTACTCCTAACCTCTCAATAAGGCCATGCATGCTTAAAATGCTCAATAGCTATCCTAATGTGTTATTCATTTGATTTTTTTAGCAGCAGTTGTTTTGTTTTCAAAAGGGTGGCTGCAGACCAGACGTTTCGCGGCCATTCATGTTTTCTCTTTCATGCTCAGACTCAAAAAGCACGTTTATTTTGTTAATGAGGAAACAAATATACACACAACTGTGAAACTATCATTGTAGCAGATTTAAAGAAAAGGGCAACAGAAGAGCCGTGCACTGGACCCTAACCTAACCCTAACACCGTATAAACATTTACTAACCCTAATGCTTTATACCTAAAAAACACATGTATCCTGTTAATGAGGAAACAAATATACACACAACTGTGAAACTATCATTGTAGCAGATTTAAAGAAAAAGGCAACAGAAGAGCCGTGCACTGGACCCTAACCCTAACCTAACCCTAACCCTAACACAGTATAAACATTTACTAATCCTAATGCTTTATACCTAAAAAGCACATGTATCCTGTTAATGAGGAATACAATATACATCCAACCACGGTTTAATTATTATAACACATTTAAACATGGCCAACAAAAGAGCCATTGATAAAGTATTAACATGTAATGATTCAAACCGTACTGCCTTATACCTAAACCCATATGTGTATGGTGTTAATGAGGACACACATTCATATTCAACCACAGGAACATCCTTGTATCGCACTTAAACATGGCCATTAAAAGAGCTATTGATACAGTATAGGCGCTTACTAACCCTAATGCCTCATACGTTTAAAAAGCATTTATCGTGTAAATGAGGACACAAATTCACATCCAACCGTGAAGCAATCATTGTGGCGCATTTAAAGATGGCCAACTGAAGAGCTATTGATACAGTATAAACACTTACTAAGCACCTGGAAACATTGCACTCTCATTTAATTTACCTATTCCACCGCGGCTCTTGCTGGAATCAATTAAAGGAAACAGACAGTGAGGTAATTTGTCCTTGCTGAGTCAATTACAGAATATTGAAGACCCAATCAGTGATTGGTGATTAGTGATGGTCCAATAGGATCGCAGGGTCTGTCGAGTTCATTACTCTGGAATTCGATAGAGATCTAACAATTAATGAAAGTCTAATTCCGTAGCCTTTGAAGAGAGCTGGAGCTTGGTTAGCACTATCAAGACTGCACATATGCAACTTAGTGTGACCAGCATCCAAGACATGAACGCTGATTTGACCAGGGACATTTCTAGAAAAGTGTTATACTTGGGGTGGGGAAAAATGATATTCTTATCTATTAAGATTCTGAGTTGATCACAACCTCCTCAACGAGAGCTAGATACTGTGACTGATGGACGGCAACCCGACACAACATGTCAACAGTTGTGTCAAGCATTTTGTTATGTTGTGCACAATTATTGTAGAAATGTACCAAAAAATAAATCTAATAAAAAAGGAAGCTTGCCTTAGAGTAGAAAAGAGTATTGATTACATGTTAACTTTCTATTAGGTTTGCTTTTGTTTTGTAATTGTAATGAGTTAATTCAACTCATAAAAAAAGAAATGTTTTCAATTTAAAAAGTCCAAAGTCTTATACACTCTGAGACCTATACCTTGCCTTCAGAGCATCATGTGCCACGTTGCTTTGATTAGCTCACAGTAGACTAGTATATACTGAGTTGAACTTCTAAGTCCAGAAGGATGCATCAAGTCATGAAATACCATAGGGTACACACCCCTCATTATCCCTTCATGTATTTTCTCTTTTGGAGCAACAGTTGAGCTACAATAACCGTTGATGACTTTTTCAGGCAGGCAAGTGACCGGCCATCCTGCTTCCAGGTAGGGCTGAACGATTAATTGATTTTAAATCGAAATCGCGATTTTAAATTATGCGATTATCAAATCGCAAAGCCTGCGATTTTTTTAACATTTTTTTTTTAACAATTTTTTTACATTTGTATTATGTGTCAGTCGTCCACACCAATCAGAAGTGCTGTGCTCCACATGTACCAGCCATTGTTAATCAATCAGAAGTGGCCCATGATAGAAGGTGATGACAGATTGATCCAATCACCTGCCAAGTCGCATGTTTCTATCGCAGGGTGAATCTGAAACTGAAGCTCGACTTTAAAGCAACCCAACGGAAGTTTCATGTAAGTTGAGTTCCTTCACTCGTAGCTCGGGCTGCGAGGGTGCTAGAGACGGGAGCACGTTGAAACGACCTTCCTAGCCGGAGTCATGGCCGCATTTTACAATAAACTTCAGTTGGGTCGCTTAAAAACAAATATCGCAATTCGAATCGCAATCGCAATATTTGTCAGAAAAATCCCAATTACATTTGTTCCCAAAATCGTGCAGCCCTACTTCCCGGGCGCACTGGAGGAGAAGACCCCGGTGAGGCACAGACCCCTCCTCACACACAAAGAACGTTGAATCATTTGAAGCACCACCCTTTAATTTGTTTGCACCATTTCATCTAAATGATGTGCTTGTCCGCCGGGATGAGAGAGAGAGGTGTAATTCAGCCAAGGGGAGGGGAAAGAGGAAGGTACAGGGGGGAGGAGGGATCCTGACACCCCACCACAGGGTGCTAGGCAACCATTTAGTGGGTGGGCTTTGTGATACATTTTACCAATTTTTCATGCCCATCCCTCTTGATGTGACCCCACTCAGGGCCTTTTATGCCCCTGACAGCTCTGCGCAGGAAAACATGCTGCCGCTCTGATAGCATGAAATCGGGAACAAAGACCCCAGGGAGAGGAGAAGGGGGCCACCGAGGCACGCTGTGCTCCGGGCCCGCCTGGCTCTGGACACAAACAGATGTTAGGCCGGCCCCGGCTCCTCGGCCCCTGAAAGAGGAGGCCCCGTCGGAGGAATGGGCCTGAAATGCATTGTTTTGGGCCTCCTCTAAGACAAAAAGTGGAGCCACTCCTTCTGAAAGGGCCTGGCAATATGGCCGTCACAGATAAATCACACAAGGGGGAGTGAGAGAAAGGCCCATGAATTCTCAATGTGGCCCTTAATGGGCCCTCTTAAATATGATGGGATATTTGAGCGCAGATGTGAATGGAGCCCAGCCACTCTGAATGTCAGAGGGCAGAGTTGTTTAAAAGCCCATGGTGCCAGCAGTGGGTTTCCAGCTCTGCTACAAAGAGCCACTCTGCTGCTGCAGTAGAGATGCACACTGGGAAGCCTGTATGCCGAGTCCTTTAATAATTAAAGCACCTCTATAGCTTCCTCAAACACAGCAACACATTTCATCATCTGTTGTTTTTTCTCAATTATCTGAGGTATTGTTTTTAGCTTTATTTGTGTGTCAGAAGAAAACCTGAAGATATATAATTAGTTGTTTGATTGTCATGAAACTTGGTGAAGAGGTGTAGTGTTGGCGAAGAAAGAGCCAGTTCTATTTGTGAGCGGATATAACGTTGCACCGTACTGTAGGGCGTTTGTGCTGCAGGCTTCAGAAACAGTGGCAACATCAGGTGAGTGGGAACAACTCAGGAACAGCTTGGCACCTTCTGGAACTCTCTGAGAAATACAACACATCTTCTTTTTAGCTTCAGTCCAACCATTTCAGAAGAGCGACTTCCAACTCGTGACATGGGACCAATCAGATAAACGTGAATGCACCGATGGCCTACTTCCGCCATGGAATGAGCCAACATACAAACACTGATTTGAATACTTTGAATAACCGTGACTGTGACACACTTGTTGAGGAGGCTTTGAATCCAGCCATGTGCAGCGACCTCAGTTCTCACAGACTGCTGATCTGAATATGCATTAGAGCAAGCGATAATGATTAGAATGCTGGAAAAGGCAATGGAGACGCTGTGAGTGCATGTTTTCATGCAGCCCCCAGAGACAACGTGTGTTGTCCTGGGAACCGCTCCATCCTTCAAATAGAGAAGAAAACACAATTATTGTGCCGTGTTCTCCAAAGGCTAGGACTGCATTAGTCAGAAGAGACTGACATCATACCGATGGACGCTGGGTACCGGGCACAAAGACAGCCCTATCCTTCACAGTGTACGCCACATTTCATCTGGACTCAATAAGCATCACTGTTAGCCGCGTGGTTCCTGCCCGTGATCTCAAAGGCAGGTCCGTAGTGAGCGGCAGCACACAAAGCATCAATAACACAGAGATACTGGGACGGACTGAAAGTTGATTATTCATGATTTATAGATAAATTACATCGGGGGGGGATTAAATACAGATTGAGTATTGAGTCCACTTGAATTTAAAGATTGGATTATTGACTAATTACATTTTGATTGTATGTATAATCGTTACAAGCATCATGGTTACTTTGAAATGCAAAGAGACGTATCTCTGTTGTATGAACTGTAAATATGTTGCGTCACATAAAGCTCTTTCTTACATGACTAAAGAACTGTATCCGTAGACTGACACGTGGCTCACGGACTTTCAAGGATGCATCATGTTACAGGATTACATTGTACATACTTTACAAAACCAGTTCGTAGTAACTTGAAAGAAACTCAACATATTTTCAGGTTTTTTTCAATTCTTTTATAGAACACTTAAAAATGATTTTAGATCAAAAGAAACTTATTCTAAAACTTTTTGATGAGTAATTTGTTACTTTTTAACCCTCTTCCGAATGACGAATATTTGCTGCTTTTCTAAGACAAAGCTTGTTTCAGTTTGACGATTTTAAAGATCAAACATGTCATGGATGTATGCAGGAACATTAAAAGGTGAGGCTTCATGAAATATAAACCTAACGAGCTTTACAGTCCTGAGAGATATGTGTGGATAAAGAAGAAATAAGAGGTTTTAACACAGCACAGGACAAAACACTTTTTTTAAATTGAAGTTTCTGAGAAATGTGAAAGTTTTAGAAAAATAAAGACAGCTATCCTTATCCATGCAAGAGGCAGCCTTTTGTATCTGGTGTATAACTTGAACGTGATGATTTTTAACTCACTGACAATTTGACATAAATAATAAAAACTCTGGTGAAAACTTTGTATCTGTGCACGTTTAACATGAAGTGTCTTGGGTTTGCCTTTGTGTGTTAGCATCAGCCAACGCAATCAGTTGATATCACTTTTGTCAAATATAAAAAACATTTACCTCAATAATCAGAATGGGATTTTAAAATACAGAGTATTCACTTTTTGGATTCCATGTGCACTCGATGCATTGCTGACATCTTTCTCGGGTATATCAAGTTGTTTATGTCACACCCTCTTCCTCCACTGAGAGACGCAGCGACAGCAGACAGCGGTGAGGGCCAACTGGGGTTACATCTCTGACCGGGGCCAACCCCAGGGGCCTTGGAGGCGATGCACCCCCCCGGGGCCCTGGCAGTGCCAGGCTCTGCGCTCATCCTTGGCTTGGTTTGTCACGCCATCCCACCGTTGGCATGGTGTGCCCAGCTGCCAGTCACAGTACCCCCCCCCCCCCCACCACCCTCCGAGTACACAATGGTAGTAGCATGGCTGGCGCCGGGCTCAAACGGCCTGTTGTTAATGAGCAGCACCAACAGAAGCCACTGCTTGTTCTTCATTTGCCAGCGGTTTAATGATATGGACAGCACTCCCATCAAAGCTGCATCGCTCAAGTGACGCCCTCATAGCTCAACTCTCTTTCCTCCAGCACCATTAGCATGGAGCACACACAGAGCAGAGAATAGGCTCTGCTGTCTGCAGGGAATAGTCTCCCTCTATATCCAGATGGGTATCTGTGATATAATGGGCCCTCATTGTGATAGATTGGACTCTTCCAGCCAGATGATATGCCTCTATTGTATCGTGAGGAAACATCTCCATTACAGGCGTCACCTGCGTGGCTGTAAACAGGCGGGGTCAGATAGTACAGGTGTAATAATATGTCTGATTAACGTGCAAGGTGTGTGGTAAATGGGCGGGGCTTACTGCCTGTCAGCTGGGCCGTCTTAGAAAAGTCTATTGGCTGTGTAAGCTGAAACAAACAATGGAAGGATTTGTCATTAGATTTGACCCAGCAATAAAACAGTCCTCCACAAAGGACATTCTGGGCCAACACTGATACGGAGTTTTAAAATAACTATTGCCTAATGTGTATGTTTTGTTGTTTATTTTATTCACATGTCACGCTAAGGAAACAAACGCTTATTTAATTGTATCTGGGATTTTCAGCATGAGATAAGCCCGTCTTTGAATGAGCACACATTCAGCTGTACACGTTTAAGACATTTGCTTGAATATGCTGTTGAAACATGTCTGCTTCAAAAGGCTTTTTGATACTATACACAACTGACAAACAGAATGCTTTTAAATATATTCCTTTCTTTAAAGTATTATTTTTATTTTACTTAATAGGTTGTTTTGTGTGTTTTACCTATACTTTATTTAAAAACAGAAGTTTGTATTCTGAGCATCTGTTAACGAACTAACTGAATAATATTTAAAAAAACTAATATCCTTAGCAAAAGAAAGATACATGTATTTAAATGTCCATATCAAAGTGATTCAAAACTGAAACAGGGCTATCTTTCACTTCCGTTAAATGTTATTCAATATATATAGTTCTCGATGCTGATCCTTTTGAGAGATGGTATAATAATACACGTTTCCTTTCACTTTTATATTTAGACATGGATATTTGATGCAAAACAACATATGAACTTGTTCCACGGCCATTGCTGAAAGTAGCGACGGCTGTCAACAACGCAAATCTCTTTCCATACTCATTTCATGTTAGATAAATAAACCCTCAGTGTGCCCTCTCATGGACATTTAAGTAATTGCCAATTGTTTGACAATAAATTATAAGGAATAGGAAGGATATGTAAATACTGTCCTGAAGAATTATGAGTTAAAAACTGTCAAATGTATTTTAATAAGCTTCTCCTTTTAGTCAAAATCTGATGAAGTACACGAGGGCTGGTGTGTGTGTACATCTGTGACTCTGGGTGTTAATGCATGAGTGTATGAGGGAAGCTGAGGGCAGCCAAGGAGGGTCACAGTCCCCAGTGTCAGGGGTCTCCAGGAACAGAGGCCCAATCAGTGCTGGCCCGCTGGTTAATGGATGGATGGCCCCCAAAATTAATTAGCCTGACTAATGTAGTGTACACTTAATTACACCGGCCGCCTTTTGATTTATAGCTGGCCAGATACACGCATGTTAGTCAAAGTCGGGCTAAAAAGGGAAAATTGTTTACCCTTTACTGGTGCAAATTATTTACCCAGACGAGGTTCAGCAGCCGGGACAATGGCCATCAACGGTGTAATGATCCCATGTTGAGAGGGAGAACACAGAGACTGCAGGTGACATGCATTGAGGATATATTAGAGTGTCCTCCACTAGTCCAAATGTGACGCCTACAGTGTCCATCTTAGATTAGTCAGATGGAAGCAATGGATGGCGCTCTGAGATAGTAAGTCACCTACATTCTTCTATGACTTTTTAACCATTTTTAAACTGGATAAAGGCAATGGTATTTCGTAATTTTTATTTTATTTAGATCATTAATGTCGAACTGCGAAGAAAATATTCCAGTAGTGGGGGAAAAATAAAAATAAATAAAAGTAATCATCGACGAATAACCTAAAAAGTGGTGATTGAAGGGTAGAAATTACCCCCAAGATTTTGTAGGAAAAAACTTTTATTTACAAGTTTAAGCTGATACACTAGTCCTGCTATAACCCTTTTTAATTTCATTTAATTGTATGCACTTCATCGACTTTTATTTTTTTAAATGGCCTAAAACAATTTTAAACACCCTAATTTGTATGGCCAAATATATTTTGTATTTCTTACAGTTGGTGTGTTGCTCATACATGCTGCAACAAACCAAAGATGGCATGTATGGCAGACTTTGTCTTCCACACATCTTCCACAGGGGAAATGGCTTGCTTATGGTTCTATCCGTGTTGTCATGGGCGTGTGCGTTGAGTAACTCTGCAGTGTGAGAAATGACTGATCTATCATGCTGGCCTGTCAATACTGAGCATTTTACAGCATTCATTAGGAGTGGGGATAGTCTAGGGCCCCACCTTTAATTTCATGCTGCTCAAGCGAGAGAAAGGACACAGGACAAAGGGAGGAAGATTGATGCCTGGGCCGGCCCCCTGCACGTCCCGCAGACGCAGACAGGGGGCGCCGCTCCGAGCCGCTCTGCAGTCAAAGAGAGGCCAGCTAGCCTAATGAAATCTGTTCATGTAGCAGCAGATCAGCCCCAATTAAAACGGCCCCACACCATGTCACAGGGACAGTAGATCAAGTCAGCAATTAACCTTCCCACTGGCCTCCATCAATCCTTAAATTGGAGCGGGCCGGCCAGCAGCACACAATCTTTGCAGATATTAAATTTACATTCTATTAAGTTTAATTAGGAGGGATTTTAAATATACTAGGAGTCCAGGCACGGAGCCCTGAGCCTGTCATCGACACTGCTGATTCACGGCTGCCGGCCACCTCCGGGGACACACACACACTCACTCACACACCACTGTACACCTCATAGCACCCTCTGAGTGAAGCATGGATAAAAAGCTGTGTTTGCTGTAGATGTGAGCAGGTCAACAAGGTGTACGTGACCCGGCACCATGACGGGTCAGCGCTCAGCTGTGGGCTGGAAGTGGGTTTCTATAGTAAGATTTGCCAATGGTTACTGGATTATGATTGTAACTGTATTGTTGTAATAAAGTCAATATTAGCAGTGATACAGTATGTGTTTGTCTGGGACTACTTTCTGAACCTTTCTGATTCTACCGGATTTCCAACCATTAGCCACTACCCATTTCAAAAACAATTCCTATCCTTATCCAGATAAATAATCATCGCATTATTTTGAAGATTATTATCCAGATGAATTGATACATTTGTATGTCTATAATGTAATTAAATAGTAAACAAGAATCCCAGTTTCTCAAAGTTCAAGATAATGTCTTAAAAATGTATTATTTTGTAAGTCCAAACCCCAAATATAGTCACTTGTATATAATATAAAAACGTCATATTTGAGAGTCTTAAAATGGCATTTTTTATGCATTTACTGTAAATCGCTATTTATCAAAATAGTTGAAAATGGTGTGTCGGTAAATTAATTAATTGATATAAAAAAAAATGAAAAATCAAATGTATCTTGTGGTTATGGGAACAGTTATTAAAGCTGATTCTTATTGTAGCAGTTACAGACTAGTACTGTAGAGTCTCCACAGGGCACTGACAGAGTTACTGTGTCCACATGTTGTTACTGAGAAGGGATGCATTGTATTGAAGCATATTGATGTTAATTAAAAACAAATCTGTAGTTGACTCCACGACTAGTCTGACATAACGGAAGTGGCTAAGAAGAAGGATGTGAGAAGTGTATTTATCTTGATATACATTTAAATGGCAGGAAATGGATTAACATGCATGCTTGAGATCAATAACAGCAACCTTTTAAATGTGTAACATTCCACCCCACACCAATCCTGTACTGCTCCCGCCTTCTTTCATCTTCATCAGAATAACATGTGCCGCCACTAATCTGCGCCCTGCCTGAACACTCAGGTGCTTTTGCTGCAACAGGTCTGACCGCCTGCTCTGCGTCTGTAACGAGAAGCTGCTTCAAACATGACTGCTCCGTGGGGCAATAAAAGAACTATCTGATTCTCCAGACAGAATCTTCAAAACCATTCCTTGCCGCTTTCCCGTTTTATCAGCACCGATGCAAAGCGTGATCAAGCCGAAGCCTGATCACACCCATGGGAGAGGAGCGAGGAGCGGACCACCTTCAGGCTGCTCAGCCCTAGCATTAGTCTCCACGTGGCTGTGTCCTTTGTGTGCCAGTCAAAGGGCCGCTGAATGAGGGTCAATTGAAACCAATTCCCTCTGTCGGACACAATTAATGGGGTTGCCCGGCCCGGGCGGGGGGGAGGGGGCGGACGCAGCCCTTTGGTTACTGATCCTGCCGCACAAGCATGCCTGGAATTTGCCACCTGGAATTCGCCCTGTGACAATAACAAACCCGCCCCCTTCCAAACCCACCTCCTTTTCTGTACACACATGGATACATCCCAGAATACCACCCTGTCCCAAACACCCACCCACAAGTCATGATGGGAGACAGGGGCGTGGCTAGTGGTTGTCCACAGTCTAGTCACCCACAATGGAGCAGGGACAGAGAAGAAGAGGAGTGGTGTAGCGTGCAGCTGTAGAGAAACGTACTGCAGCGTGTTCTGATCCACTGACTCTCAAAGTGGGGCCTAGTGATCGCCATGGCAGCTCAAATCCGGCTGTTCAACAAATCCAAAAGGAGTTTAAAATTGCAATTATTTCATCCACTCGTGGTGACAAAAGTCTATTAATCTCCAGAGCTTGTTTTGGGTCCTTTCCGATTGATTGCAAGTGGAGAGAGAACAGGAGAAAGGCAAGACAATGAGACGGCGCGAATGAGACCGGCCTCTGTGTCCGAATCAATCTCCAGATAAGTATGGCCGATCGATTCCCCGCAGCCCATCTACAGTTAAGCACTTCAGTGGATGTGCACTAATTGTCCTGTTGACATTAATTGTCATTAAAGGGCTTAAAGCGCCCCCCGGCTGTGAGTTACACCCCGCGCTAAGGGTGCACCCCATTTGTTTACTGGTGACACCACAGCTCAGAGCGAGGGCACAGGTAGACCCGACAGGTGGAGCCGGACGGGTCATCTGGAGCATCCCACCGTGCGCTGACACGATGACTTTCATTATAAATGTATAACGTCATCAGATTTCACAGAACTGAATTAGGTTAGTAATAATACGTTTAAATACAAAACATTAGGTTTGACGTATTATTACTGCCATCAACTAACCTAATACAGGTATGTGAAATGTGCTGACGTAAGACGTTTCATTAGTTTCAGCTTCTTTAGTGCACTTCACACGGATGACATCATCAAGGCGTTTTGTTGTCCCCATTAACTGGTCGGCAGGTTCCCTCATTAAGCTGGAGGGAACATGCCAGGTGTGTGCGTGTGTGTGTGTGTGTGTGTGTGCGTGCGTGCGTGCGTGTGTGTGTGTGTGTGCACCTCTAACTTCCTGAGGGGAAGTGTAAAAGGCCCCCCTGCATTGCCGTCAAACCCCTTTAACCGGGGGGAATCAATCAGTTTCATTTGGCCTTACAAATTGGTGTGTGTGTGTGTGTGTGTGTGTGTATTCACCCTAGATGTGAATGTGTGTGTGAATGGGGGCCAAGGTGCATAAGAAAGGAGCTGTGTGGAGGGGAGAGGGGAAGGAGATGGACACACCGATGCAAGCCTAACACATCCCTGGAAAAGGGGTCACGACCCCTGCTGCGCTCAAACAGCATTTCAGAGTGGTGGAGACATGGGGGGAGTGCTTACCTACCACAGAGCAGAGAAGACACGACAGGGAACATGAGGAGAGAGTTATCTAGATTAGCTACACAGGATAAACACGGACAAGCTCCGAATCATCTCATCTGACCCTCTGATTGGATGCTGTCCTCTCGGCCTAATGCATCCATGTCTGCCTGAAGTAGCTCTGAGACACACGCATCTGATCCATCTGAACGATTGAGAATATGACTTTCTCTATCAACTTTAAGATGGACAGAACTGACAATAACATGTCTGCGGCAATCCCCTTTCCTTATGAATCTAATAAAAGGAACATCCATCTTGTTTTTTATGTATCTATTCGTACCCTCTTTCTATTCCTTGTGTGCAGATATCTCACGGTATCTAACTGTAACATGTACAGCTCTGGACACATGTAAGAGACCACTCCATCTCTACATGTATGGCAGCCATTCCATTCCAGTTGAGTTCCAACACAGAGACATGTTGTCAGTAGTTTATAGAATAAAATAAAAACATGTTAATTTGACTCAAACCTGTAAATAGTCAAAACTGACAGTACTGCAGTGCTTTCTTCATTTGTTCCAGAGCTGTACGTGAAGCCATCATTCTGTTATCGTATTCTGTTGCTTTTACCTTTTAGAATATGTAACGGTAATCGTACGGTGTCCTTGGTGGTCATGAAAGGCACCTTAAATAAAATGTATTATTTATTATTACTATTATTATCATCTCTTCCTCTCGATACTTTGACCTTTTTCATAGCTATCCCTTGAAAATGAAAAGAAACAGCCTATAAATTAAAGTATTAAAGTAAGGCTAAAATATACAATTAATGAATTGGCTATACAGTACAAGTTAACCGTATGTTTTGATCATTAATTTCTCATGGCTTGTAAATCCCTCTGTATTGTATGTGGAGTTAAAGGTCCCACGTCACGGCCATCTCTACTGATCATAGTTCCATTGTTGAGTCGACTAGAATATATTTATACTGTTCAATGTTCCAAACTCACATTGGTTTCTCACAGCATCTCTGTAAAGTGTGTGTGCACTCTCTGTCCTAAACGCCTTGTTGGAGCTCCTGCCCCCCCCCCTTCCCCGTGAGCCCACTGTGCTCTGATTGGTCCACCACCGTTACAGCGGAACATCAGTGGTTATGTGTTACAATGGCGTTTGTTAGCAACCAGAAAATGACAGCAGTGATGACAAACAGGTGAGAATGCCGCGTGGGGTCTGGGGGCCGTGTTGGCGCGACGTAGCGCGGCTCGCTGCTGGAGCGGACAGTGAGCTCTATTACTGGTGTCGTTTCCTGGTTGCTGCGTGGGGTCTGCGAGACAGCGAGACATCGCGACATTCAGCCTGAGCACCGTGGAAGGGGGGGTGCTGAGGGGGCTGCAGCACCCCCATCTGCGAGGCTCCACCAGCACCTGCACTCCCAAACGCGGCGCACCTACACACCTACACACGGCGGCGTGCGTTGCCGCTCGGCGGTGGGCGTGTCTTGAGCTTGGGGAGTCAACGCGAGCAGCCCGACCAACAACCAACCACATGAATGTCCCGCCCCGGACATACAAAGCAAAGCATTCATGCTACATCCATGCTGGCTAAATATACTGTCTATGCTTGCTCGCTGTCCATTCAAACGAAATACACTGGATATAAACTCCCCAAACAGGCGAAAACCTACCAGTTTCCCCCACTGTCTTTGCCACCTCCCCCCATGCCTGGCTCCTCCGGTTTGTATCCCTGTATGTTCCCTACCGCCACGATCATTTTCTCCTCCTTTTGTTGACATATGGGAAATAACTGCGGTCTGGCTCTCCCAACATACACCCGGTTTGATTGGCTAGAGAGGGATTTGATTGGCTGACGCCTCCGTCGAGGCGGCAAAAGTAGAACATTGCTCTACTTTTGCAGCGAGCACCTCGAGAGAAGCTACGCTTTGCTCCCACAATGCAGTTCGGCGAATCGTGACGTCACCCCATTCAAAGTGAATGGGCAGAAGCGTTGAAGCGGCAACGCACGCCGCCGTGTGTAGGGGCCGTAGCGCGTCACAGTTTCGCCGCTGAGAGAGTGTGTGTGTGTGTGTGTGTGTGTGTGTGTGTGTGTGTGTGTGTGAGGAGCTCCATGGATTGGTCAATGAGTCCATTTGGGTATGGTCACGTCAATGTAACCAGGAGGAAAAAGAAAATGTCCAACGAGGCGTTCTGGGGCAGCACACAGGTCTTCTCTGTGTTAGAGGTCTACTCGCTACAGGGTGCACTTTGAGGGTGTGTGACTGCAGACCGGTCACATGCAGAACAAGCTACAGAACACAAGGGGACGGTGATAACCAGAAAAGCAGGAGATGGGACCTTTACCAATACAGATCTTTCTCATACAACCAAGTAACTTCTTTTAAAATGTGTTGGTGCGGTGATGACGATCTAATTGATAGAAAATATGACTTTCTCTTAAAACTTTAAGATGGACAAAAACTGACAAATATGGATGCAACATGTCACACAGCTGCAAACCGATTTGTTTCAATATAAGTGAAAGGAACATCCATCATTCGAATGTGTCTATTTTGTGTGTTAACATATCTCACTTAGCATTCCCTTTGTTCCCCTCGTCAGCTCTTCCTCTCTGTAGAAAGCTATTTCATGGCCTTATCATAGCTATCCTATCAACATGAAGAGAAACAGACTTTAAACTAACTAAATAAAAGTAAGGCTTAAAGGTCATCATATTTTAGGCAGAACATTTCTTTTTATCTTAAAGCTGCTTTAAAAGTTAACCAACATGTGTGTTGTTCTTTACTCGTTGCTTCTAACTCCACGTGGTGTCCATGGATGTAACAAGACACGCACTTTCTGTTTTCTAAGAAACAGATCTTTATTAGAAAACCAAGTAACCTTTTCAAAGATATGTGTATCTATTTCAATGTGTCCAACAGTGTGAATGCGGCCACACAAACAGCCTCCATGCCCTCACTGTGCAGGCAGTGTGTGCCAGGTGACGGTGGAGTGCAGGGGTTGAGTCCTGAATGGCCTCAGTGTTTGCACATCTGCTGTTTACGATGCTTCACTCGGGTTCATTAGCTCCACGGCAACACACATCCACATGGTCATGAGTGAGTTAATGTAACCCAATTACTGATCCAAAATCAGATCTGCTGCACAAACTTTGAGGCCCTCAATCAATGCCCCCAATAGGCTGCTGATAGCACTCAGCTGACGGGGATGTACTGCTCCCCTAGTGGCCGGATGACTCAACTACAGGTGGTGTTCTTCTTCTGCGCCACACAGAGGGAAGTCATTCCTTTGAACTCTATCAAATTAAACCAACTGTACACATGGCGCTGCTCACCTTCCATCTGTGGATGTGTTGCTACGATTCACAAAATAAAAAACAAAGTGTAGTTATCAACCGCTAATGCTAACAATGGCTAACCTGAGGCTACTGCTGGATCTGTAAACAAGGCACGCATCCATGGCAACGCTCCAGCAACCTGGGCGTGAGGTCAATACCAGATCCAACCTCCGACGCCCAATGGAAATGGATCGCTGCATTAGATGTTTGAGCAAAACCCGTCCCTTCAGAAAGCCCCCCCCCCACTTCCCCTCTCCTCTGAAGGGATGGAATAAACAATGCCCACACCTTGAACAGGCCCACTGGTTCCACAGCCATTGTTCTGGAGAGGACCGGCCAACAAGTGGCTTCCCACTCTGTTACCACCGCACACCGCTGTCTGCGCTGGGTCTGTATGACTGTTATGCCACCACCACCACCACCCCCACCCCCACCACCACCCCATCTCCTTCTGAAGGACAGCGCTACCCTGGCTCTCACTGGCTTCATTTGCACCAAGAACAGGAGAGGAGGAGGAGGAGGAGGAGGAGGAGGAGGAGGAGGAGGAGGAGGAGGAGGAGGAGGAGGAGGAGGAGGAGGAGGAGGAGGGGAGCAGGAGAGGAAGAGCAGTGAATGGCAGCATCACATAACAATGCACTTGGGGGCCAGGTTGGCAAACACAGCTGGGCCAGCCACAGTGCAGCGTTTAATGAGGCATAACTCCAAAGAGACAGTGGGCTACTCAAACCACTTTTACTAGATTGCAGTCCCTCTCTTATACACACACATTACTATGAGTTTCATCGCTTAACCACATGTGTATCTTAGCATCGCGCTGTGCACCAATGTCCCCGTATCGAACAGGTTGTCTGTATACGGGTGCGACACTCACCTCAATGACCTGCTTGGAGTCCAGCCTGAAGTTAAAGTCCCCAAACACGAAATACGGCAGCCTCTCATGCCGCTGGTCCGTGATCCTGAAACACATTACAACATTGTAGTCAGTTTTATACAGCCATCACAAGCATCATTCCTCATGAACAGAAGTCTTTAAGAACACTTCCAATCCTAACAACCACCATCTTGACAAGAAGGAAACGACTTGTTGAGGTTTTTTGAAGCCTTCATTTGATGACTCCCCTGACCTCAGGGTAGTTAGTTCATGAAGGCCACAGCACCACCTGGTGGTGAGAACACTCCAATAGGAAGACCTGGGTCAGTCAGTAAGACTTCATGTGAAGCCTTTTGACATCCTTTGTGGTATGACATCATCAGTACAGGGCCTTTGTGATGACCACAGGAAGGATGTAATAAAGGGACAAACAGAGAACATTAAAGAAAGCATGTCACCTGAGAGTTACATGTCCAGGAACAGCCGGGGCCTATGATGATGATGCATGAAACTGCTCGGATGTCATGATGGAGATAGAAAGCTGACAGACAGACGTCCCCAATATTGTCTCCATAATAATCATTTTTTAAGTCAAGTCAATATTATTGGATCATTATCCAATAAAGTTACAATCTGAACCTCATACGTGATTTATATCCTTTGACACCATCCTTTTGGACCCAAAATAAACGTTAACATTTCTTTGGGTAACCAGTCCCTATTGTAAAGAAAGACTTGAACCGGGGAGACGCACCAAAAGACACATAGGCCGAACCCGGGTCAAAGCCCCAGTGCACGGCCCCAGCTCTACCAAGTGAGCTGGAAAGCAAAACACTTTTAACAAGGAAAGAAACAATGATTTATTTACAACTGTTCAGTTCAGGAAATGCAATTTCCAACTTTACAAAGACGTGAAGGAAGACAGCATCTTTCAAAGGGATTTGAGAAAACAGTTCCAACAGTTAATTCTCAGCTGACACCACAATTAAATCAATACATCCTGATCATTTGCTTTGATGGCAGAGAAAATTTACTTTATGAAATTGATCAAAGGGAGAGCAGAGAAGAAACCTGAGGATATGTTCCATGTTCGTCCTGTACCCATCCGCCAGCTGCCTCGCAGAGAGATACGACGGCTGAGATGTGTGGGGGGGGTCATGGGTTTACACGAGGGACCGCGTCCACGCAGGCCGCCCCAGGCTCTGCTTCCCTAGCAGTGCTCCTTATGGGACTTTTGATTTTTGATGCCTCTTAAGGGTGTTTTAATCTGGCATGTTTTACTGTCTCCTGTCTTGTGAATGTTGTTAATGTACTGTATGCATTGCTTTTTAAACCTCGGTATAGTGTCAGAGAATTTAGATCATCTGTGTCATGGACGACTTCCAAAACTCGGGAGCCTCGTGAGCATCCCAGTGCTTTAAAAAAATAAAATAACGCACCTAAGTGACATATAATTAACTCCTATGCCTCATCACCTACTTAAAAGTGGCTTTTCTACAGCGCGCAGATAGGAAATGAAGGTGGACGCAGCGTCTTGTGTAATTAATGATTCAGGATGCTTGGCTCGCTATCTCCACTAAACGCGCGGATAAATCTCACCGTGGACTTCCCAGGCCCAGATAACAATATATTTATGAGGCCGTAAAGAGAGAAGGAGCCTCCTCTTAGTGGTGGGTCTGTGCTGTCGTAAAGCACCCTTCTTCTGGGGGCAGGGAGAGGGAAAGGCAGGGAGGCGAAGGTGACTGACGAAAAGAGGCGGGGAAAGCAGTTATTATATTAAATGGAGTCATTTCGACATTATATTAAAGAGAAACCTGCCTTCCAGCAGAACAGGGTCAGCACAGAGACAGGACGAGCATTCAGGACGTCCTGTCCAACAACACAGATAACATGTTTCACTGTTATAATTAATATGATTATTCATGTACAGGACTGTTCTAGCATTACGATGAACAGGAAGAGTATAGTAAAGTAGAAGGATAGGAGAAATCATTTGATATGATAATATTTTATTTGTGAAGAATATGGATCCTTAGTTGCCTTCCTGTAGTTGCAATATGGGCTGCAACCGACAACATATATAATAATAATAATATAATGCTCTTGTTTATAAGCCATTTGGTTGTGACAATGTTTCCGTCTCACTGCCATGTATACCTTATATCATTTATGTATCCGAACATGTTCAGCGACTGAACAAAAACAAATCAAACATCAATGCTTGACAGGTCAATGGGAAAGGCAAAGGGACTTCTTAAGAAGCTCAACAGTAACCAACAAGTAACCAAAGGGCCAAACACAAATGAGATGCTCTGGTTGTGTGTGCACGAGAAATATTTATATAACAGCCGCACAAGTGGTGTAGGTGTGCGCACAAACACTTGTTGACATCTGAAACAAAGTCACTGTGTGTGGCTGCGGCTAATGTATACACTCAACCTGTGACTGATGTCATTAGTGACCTCACATCCTGCTGCTGAGCGACTCGGCTCTATTCAAACAGGGTTAGTGGTCAGCGTGTCCTATTGGCTCCGACGGAGCGCAGTCAAACGGCTGCGCTCAGCGTCAGGGCAGTTGTTATAGGCGTGGGAACTCTCGTCTCCCTTGTGCTCTGAGAGAATGCACCCCTTCGGCTGCTGCGAGGGACGAGTTGAAGCAGAAGAGAATGCAAACAGATACATAATAAACTCTGTTTCACATGTAACCTGTATGAATAACAAATACAAATGTATGTATGAAGGGGCTGAAGACAAAAAAGCAACTAGAGAATGCCATTCCGAAGTAATGTCCTTATTGATCTGCATACTTTGATGTCAAACAGCATCGTAACATGTGGGAGAAGAAGGCAATCGATACAGGCGGCAGGATGTTCAGATGACGGACATATGCCGCTCAGCACTCACACCCAATGAGAACGTGTTTGCGTCCCACATGGGGGTCTTCCTCCCCTCTGTCCCGCAGCTTTATCCCGCTAACAGCCACGTCTAATACCCGCAGCCTTGCTGTGTTGTCCGCTGCTCCAAGGTATCAGCCACAGGTCAGAAGGTAACACTCTGTTTACACGATCGTTTCCTAAAGCACTCATGGTGACCCGCTGGTGTGAAAGTTGACTTTTTTCTTGGCCTTTGTGGGGGGGGGGGGGGGGGAACGAAGACTGGCAACATTAGCTACAGCTACTGGGCGTGAAAAGAGCCTGAGGGTGGGGGGTCCCGAGCCTGGGGGGCCTCTCGAGCTGACCCTCACCCTCAGCGGGGGCCCCATTAGCCTCGTCATCACAGTTCATTCAGGGAACTGTAACGGTGTCGGGGACATTCCGCCACAAAGACGCACTCCTCTACACAGTCTATAAACACGCTGCTGCGGGCCGATTCATCGCGCACTGACACCCTGACAGAGGCTCTTCACAAGGCCCGCTCTCACTGAGGCCTGGGCAGGGGCCTTCTGCAGGGCTTCCTAGGGGCCACACAAAGACTGGGGTCAGACGCTAATTTATAACATGGCCCCCGACTCTGCTCCCAGGCTCCTTTAACCACCAGCACAATGCAACCGCAGCACATTCTCTGACGGCGATTGGAAAGCTCTCTCACACGGTCGTGGTGCCGCCGAAGGGAACACATGCACAAAGAAACTGGGCCCAAGAAAACATTCAAACGCTCCACGATGAGGACACCATCTTATTCTCAGAGATATCACGAGTACCATAAAACCAAACCAATCTTTCTCCTTCGCCCCAGCCTCCGTCCCTCAGCGGCTCCTCACCAGATTACACGCCGTGACTGACAGCTAAACTGAGCCATAATAGACAGTCTATATGAGATTATGAGGGTGCACCGGGGGGCCATGTCACGGTTATATTGACAAGATGACTTACCATAAGTTGTCCGCTCAGATTGGACTTTGCACACAATAGCAGGGCCGAGCGCAGTCATCCATTGTAAGTCAATGTTAAGATTTGGGGAGAATGTTAACATTGTGAAGAATGTGCTGGGTGACGTGTTTCTGAATGGGACAGGGGTGGCCCCTGCCGGGACCTTTGACTCGGCGGGACGGCCTTCTCCTCGTCACCCTGTTAGCTCCTCAGTCACGCCCATCCCTCCAAGAACACCATGCAGGGGAGACGGGTGCTGAGGGGGTGCGAGGATGCTGCTGCGGTCACACAGAGGTGACTGAGTAAGTCAGGTCGAGCCGACGGAACTGTCGAAGACCAGACTCATGATGAGGAAGACGCATTCGGTAGGTGGAGCCAGCGGAGTGGAGCTGTGCTCTGTGGCAACACGTCACTGCGCTGGCACTGCCGTTGTGCTTCCATGTAGAGCGGTGCCGCCCAACAGAACAGAACTGTACCCTTAGCAATGCGCAGCGCTCAACATTGTCTTACACATTGTTTGCTGCTAACCATTTCGATGTAAACCAATTAGATAGCAGCTGTGCTAAGTTACGCAAGCTAGTAGGGAATGAAAACGTAACTGGCTGTTCTCACCACAAAGCTCTAAGCCCAACTCATGTAGCACATTTCTGGCACTGGACAAAAGACCACCTGTGTAACTGGACTGATACTGGATAGCCGAGAGCATGGAGCATCTGTCCTGGACACCAGGAGGGCCCACTACGGTACAACATCAACTTGGTCCTTATCATGTATTTCTATCTCCGTACCTTGTGGTGCAGGAAGGTCCCAATAACACCGATACACAACACAACAGGTGCAGCCATTACAACCCGTTGGGACGACCAGGAAATCCAAAGTGATGAACAGGAAAAAGATGTTGCAAAAACAAAAATTGGACTGATAGTTTGATATGAGTTACATCACAGTACAGTTAGGCCACACTATTGCCGCATCAACGATCAAGCTTTAACAATTAAATATTATTCTATTAAGGAAAGACGCTCCAAAACTAATTACACCCACTTTGATTCCGGGAGCCATTTGGGGTTAGGTAGCTTCCAAAGGACACTTCAACATGTTGACTGTACGGGATGGGAATCGGACCACTGACCCTCTGACAGGTAGGAGCCCCCCAGGTAGACTGGCCATCGGGAATACCGGGAGTTTCCCCGGTGGGCCGGTGCTGTGTGTGGGCCGGAGGGCCAAAAAAAAAAAAAAAGTTTCTAAAAAAACGTACCTAAATCCTACCGGCCCACATTTGTAAGTGTTCCGGCCCAGCCCAGCCCAGTGGGGTGTGGCCAGGGTTGGGTTGTAACGGAATACATGTAACGGCGTTACGTAATCAGAATACAAAAATCTGTATTCAGCTCGTGTTACATTTGAAAAACGAGTAATCTGATTACAGTTACTTTCGTAAACCTGAAGTGAATACATTTTGGATTACTTATTGGAATTATTGGTGGAAAGATTTCCTCACAACATGTAATATTCATTACTAAAGGTACAGCCTTGTCTGGTTTCTTGCTCAAGGGCACCACGGCAGGGCAGGAGGTGAACTGGGACCTCTCCAAGTAGAAGTCCACACTCCAAATAGGTCTGGTCGGGGACTTGAACCGGCGACCCTACGGCTCACAGTCCAAGCCCCTACTGACTGCCATAGATTTAGTCCCTAATTTTGCTCTCAAAATGAACCAGATTGATGCATTTAACTTCGACATTTTAAAAACAAAATCTTCCCGGGGGAGCTTGCCCCCGGACCCCCCTAGAGGAGGTGAGGTCCATCACCTGCCCACACCCCCTGTTAAATTGTCTCACCCACATTGAGGATGCTTCGTACGTCGCCCATGTTTTATTCCATGTGTCAAGTCAGGCAAATTGGGTCAACATGTTATTGCATCAATGATCTGTTAACATTAAAATCACTAAATATATGCCGTAACTATTTTTGCTCTAGGCAACTCAAGGGCTCAGGTAATGTGATACTATATGAATAATTGTCCAAAATAACATAAAATGCATAGGGTTTTTTGTTAAGTAACATACTTTCGTCGCCGGCCGGCCGATACATGCCGCGCATTGGGTGGGCCTGTCTGTCAATTAATCCCCGGGCCACTTTTTCCCCCCAGTCCGCCCCTGCCCTCAGCCACAGCTGCCCTCCATCATATAATACAATGTAACCTGAATAAAAACAGCAATAACGTTTTAAAATATTGAAGCCTATCGCATCATTTGATTGGCTGGACAAGTGTGGAATGGCGACAATACGCATTCAGCAGTAAACATGAAATATTTGAACATAGCATTTGTAGCGACTTGTCTCGGTGTGATCTGGGCCGTACACTCACTATGCCTGTGTCTGTGCTCACCTGGGTTCTGTTCCTAAGAGTGGAACTGCACACAACTGACATAGAAATGAGTAATTGTGTCTCGTCAAGTTACTATTGACTGACATAGTGAAGCCCTGTGAGGAAGTGATAGGTTTAGGAACTGGGTTTAGGTGCAGACTATACTTAATGGGAACATAGACACAGAAAGGGGCACGTATCAATGTGGGCTACAATACAAGCTACATTTAGCTATGCCTGTGCTAGCTGGTCAAATAAACAAGGTAATTAGAGATATTACAATATACTGTGTGTAAATAAATAAATATTGGACAGCCAAATAATACCAAAATAATTGTGGCATTGCTAATAAATACAAACCGGGAGGATGAACAGTTCTCATCTACAGTTGATATCATGTTAGTATATTAGACGTTCAGATGTGTACGTGTCTGGATAACAAAGGGATTATGTAAATGTTGGAGAATGGCAAAGCTGTATGGGAACACATCTCTGAGAGAGCCATACGTAAACCATTTAGAGGAGACATTAAAAGTCCTTTGCAGGTGCTGGAGAGAGACTTGGTGTGTGTGTGAGAAATAAACAGGTCCACTATGAGCAGGGAGACACTGGTGAGGATTAACCTCTGCTCCCGAAGGCCTCCCAGGGTGAGAAGGCAGTGTACGCGTACACACACACACACACACACACACACACACACACACACACACACACACACACACACACACACACACACACACACACACACACACACACACACACACACACACACACACACACACACACACACACACACACACACACACACACACACACACACACACACACACACACACACACACACACACACACACACACACACACACACACACACACACACACACACACACACACACACACACACACACACACACACACACACACACACACACACTAATATAGCTGCTGTATGTCGCAATGAAACACTGCTGCTGTAATGTGAAGTGGACACACACTGCTCTGTGTAATAGATGCTTCTGCCCTCATGGAGGGTCTCTGTGCGCCTCCAGTCCCCCCTGCTGCAGCTCAACATGTCCGTTGGCTGGACCCGGCCTTCCTCTCTGCTCTTTCAGCCTGTTGTTCTGGGGAAAGCCCAAAGGGAAACATTTAGATTGGAGGGCTCTTTGAGACCCTCTGACAGTTGATTGATGACCGTCCATAAAGTGACAAAGCCCCGCTGTGTGGTGGCCATCGCGGCCCACTGCCTCCCCATGGGAAACTAATTGCTTTGAATTGTTAACGGCAACATTATTTTTCTGCCAATCATTGCTTTTCAATGCCCCGAAAATGAGCATGAAACAAGTCTTTTCAGCGAACAAAACAGTTAAATGTCCCCAATGTTGATCAAATTAACTTCAGCACGGTGACAATGGACTATATGTGTGTGGAAATAATGGCACGCCACAAAGGACGCCTTTATGCTCGGATTTCACAGTTGTAATGTAAAACTGTTCTCCCCTGAACCGGACCAGCCACTCTGAATGGGGGCTGGAGAAAAGAAACAAACTCCAAAACACAAAAGGCATTTTCTTTTTTAAGGAAGTGGAAAAGAACCTGTTGATTTTATCTCATGCTATCATTTCACGGTCTCATTCAGCAGACATGTTTTCCAGCCTCTCGAGAGGCCGGGGGTTTCACCATCACTTCCATCAGCTGTCTCACGGAGAAGGTTATGTTGCACCGCACACACACCGTGCATGTCGTTAGGGCTGCACCCTTTGGACACATTACTTATCGCCATTGCTTTGACAGATATTGCAGATGTGATATTGTTCACGATGGTGGAGGGAATGATCATTTACGCATCATAGTTATAGACTTGTTAGCATTGAAACATATATTAAACTGATTAGAGTGCAATGTCTTTAAGGGATATGCTCGAAACAATTGTCTTGTTAGGTCGTAAGAAAATAATTTGCATGGCGGGATATCTCTGCAGCTACACACTAAATGGTATGTAAAACATTTAGCATTACACACATATTGTCCATCCTGGAATTTGAATATTGCACAAGTCCATGGAGTATAACTTTTCTTTTTACATCGTGTGCCTCAAACACTATTAACCCTGGACATAATTATAACACAGTGCTTCTCCACATCAAGGCGTCGCTGTGTCAACAAGGTGAATAACTCTCGGAGCTCATGTGCTCACGTTCAAAGGACAGGAACAGGCAGGGGATGCATCTGAAGCTTGGAAGTCCACACATCAGCGCTGTAGAGCAGAGCTGTGTGGATGTGACTCAATAGTGAGGTCTGGCCGGCTACACGCTGTTCCTTCTCAGCATTGTTCCCCCGAGGCCTTGGGGCACTTTGGAGATAAACACCGTTTAGCAGTTAAAAGGGCCGCAGAGGAAAAGGCTTATCAGACGTCCCTCAATGGGCCGTAAGCTGCTGCATTAGCCTGTGCCTCAGATCAGGTGGAGGCTCCGCAGCAGCACTGTGTGATCAGGCTCCTGATGGCACTCAGCCCCCCCCCCCCGCTGCCTTTTCAGAATCACAGTTCCTGTATTTTTCCCGCAACGGGGAGATGTACGGTATCACAACAGCTACAGCAGATTAAGAGTACACTTAGATACTATAGCAAAAAGTATGCAGGCGTTATTAATAAAAAACACAATAAGTAAAACAAAGTACACCATAGTTAACAAACAAGTTGCAGTATATTAAAAAAAATGACCATATACAAATATTGAAGAATATAAGTATCTGGTAATGTTTAAAGATTGTAAATATCCGAGAGTCTATTGCACATCGTTTTCTATTCACAGGCCGTGTTATTTCCCATCAGGGATGTTACAGTCTGTGTGTGTGTGGCGGTCTACCAGGGGTCTCTCCAATCCGGAGAGATTAGAGCTCAGAGAAGGCAGAGAGAAGAAGGGAAGGAGGGGGGGTCTGGCTTTAGATATTCCCCCTGTCCCTTTCCCTGCTCTGCTTTCTGGGGGTAGGAGTCAGAGTTAGGACAATGGCCAAAAGGATGGTTCCCAACCGGCCTGAATGGAACACTGTTGGTGGCAGCGCTGCATTCAAAGCCGGCCGGGCACATTGTCCTCCCAGGTTGGCGGAGGAGAATGGACTTTGCTGGTGGCTGCCAAAAGGTTAGCAGCCTCTGTGAAAGGCCCGGCCCATTATTCACTGCCCTTTACAGAGCCAAGCCTCCTTTGTGCTCCCCCCTTCCTCCCTCCGCACCGCCAGCTCTTTCTCACTCCGCCGCTCCGGATCTGCGCCCGACAGTGTCCTCCAAAGTGAGGGAGTGAGGCGCGATGCCACCACTACCCCCCCCTGTACCCCTAGCAGCACTGGAGGAATGTAACTAAGTACATATACTCAAGTACTGTACTTAAGTAAAAAATGGAAGTACTTGTACTTTAGTTTTTGCTACTTTATGCTTTACTCCACTACATCTTATTGGCAAATATATATATATATATCACCTCATTTATTTCACCACATTAGTTACTAGTCTCTTTTGCAGGTTCTTATTTTTGATACATGAACTGAGTTTAACTAATGCATTGTGATATATTATTATTGCTGGAAATACCTGGCTGTCTAAGAAAAGCTCTCTCCACCTTCACCAGCTGCCACATCGAAATGTTTCAAACATTGATGATGATCCAGAGATGAAATATATATTATTCTGAAAATGGCATTCGTTTTAGAGCTTTAGTTAGAAGTTACACTGCAGATATTAGAATATTAATACAAATATAAATCGAATAATTCCTTATTATTAGAGCTTTAGCCACTCAGTATTAAAAAAAGAAATTCCAATACAACCATATTTTACCAAGTGCAACATTGAAGGGTAAACTAATTAATGCATACATAAATTATAATACAATATATTCTAAATATATGGCACTTAAATGGGTCATTCTGCATAACGAGTACCTTAGTATATTTAGATTTGATGTCTGTTTTACTGTTACTCAAGTCACATTTTGAATGGACTTTTTCTTAACTAACTGAGTAACACAGTATTTACTTAACTGAGTAACTGAGTATGTTTACACTGTAGTATTGCTACTTTAACTAAAGTAAAGAATTTCTTCCTCCTATACTAGGGGAGCGGAACATAGAACCCTCTCCCCACCAGCGTCAAAAAGGAACCTTTAAATGATATGGCCTAGAAGTAACAACAAGGTTACCATTCACCACACAAAGGGGACTTAGAAAGAGGGAGCGTGGAAACTGCCACTCAGCCAACACCATTTCTATTCAATCCCCTCAGCCCCCCAGCTAAACCCCAGACACACCGCTGTTTAGGTGTATTTACAAGGAAGGGGAAATAAATCAGCTGGAAAAGCATGATGAAAGCAGAGGAAATACAATGAAAACACTTCAACGTAAGCGACAACAGCGCCGCTTTAGAAGCTGCATCGTGCCAGTAAATCCAGGTAAGTTACAGCATAATAAAAAGGCAAAACTCCAGCTTCTCTGTCCATTAAAAGCGGACCATGCTTACATCAAATCAAGAATGAAGCACAGGTAAAATATGACCTCTTATGGAGAATACTTTGAGATTAGCCTCATGATTCACGAGCCTCGGAGAGCCCTCTGATAATGTATGCCACCCATATACGCATGTCGTTAGTCAAAGTGGAGGCGTGGTGCATTCTGATGCCATTTCAATGGGAGGTCACCTGCTGCAGGGCTTTTACTGTGTGTTAGCGCGGCCAGGTATGGAGCAGGGTCGCACCGTGCACTCTCATGCTGCCAATGGATATCCCATAAATCACACTAGCCGGCCTACGAATGGACGGCCTCGCCTGTTTGCACAGAGGCCGGCTTTACCCCGAGTGAAGGCATCGTTACCGTTCCAATAGCATTCTGAAAGCCTCCGCAGCACAATTAGAAATGCTAAATGTTATTCTCAGGGTTCATCCTCTTGGGAGCAAGAATGTGCTTAAGGTGTTAAATAGTTAATTAAATAGTTAGAGAATAATACGTCTAATATAAGATTGGGAATGTTGGCCTTATGGCAGGTCAACAGGAGTCGGAGTTGACCAACCACTTTAGGGTTCATCCTCTATGGACTTTCGATTTCAAATTTGACTGAGATAAGACCAATCGGTGTTGAGTTTTAGCGTCCAAATAGAAATGGTGACACCTCTGGGGAACATGAAAATGTTCTGTAAATGTCATTGCAATGGAATTAGGATTTGTCCATTGGGGAAAACATTTTCATCCTATATTTATTTTGGATCAAACATTTTGAGCAGAGGGTGGTCCCAGGCACAAAAAGGCGAGGGTCACGAAAACAAACCATTTAAATATCTTGGCAATCTGGTCAGTATTTTTAAAGTCATTTGACCAAAGTGTTTGTGATTTAGTAGCATTTCCCAAATGGGCAATTGACAAATACTTGGCTACTTGCATGTAGGGACTAGGGACTAGGAGTGGGACAAAAACGGCAAATATGGGATTACACCTCAAGAAAAGAAATATGCTTATGTAAGGAGGAGAGGGACGGAAGAAGAGAAGATAGTCCACAGACCCTGTAGTGAGTAAGACCTTCTTCTCCAGTCTCACTCTAAGCCACCATTACTGTATATATTCAAGTTTTACAGTTGACTACATTTACAATACTTAAACATTTAAAGCATTGATTACATAATGGATGACACCTATGTCTCTAATGCATTATTAACACACTTAAAATGCTTTATAATCTGCATATTAAACCCATTATAAGCATTTTATAAACACTTATTTAGTCAAGCCTCATCATACTTCATATTTGCTGATCATTTACTGACATTGTTTTGCAAGGATTATAGTGTATTAGAATTCTCATATCTGTAATGTAGTAAATATATTTGATATAGCATTCTTATCCCTGTTATAATGCATATAATCATTGTCATTGGTCACTAGGTTATTTAACAGAAGGAACACCATTCAAAAGGAAGATATACATGTGAATCTGTTTATAAGTTATGTTTTCCTTTAATGAAGGTTACAAATGTTAACCAATTATAACCATTGTTTTTTGGGTAAGTGATGAAGACCTCGCAAATGTGGTGAATATCTTGCAACCTGGATATCCGTATTACTGTGCAGCATTATGAGGGGCTGTAATTATACAGTAACAGTCTGTAAGCAGATCAAAACATATTGTTATTTGCTTAATTATACACCCTAGACATGGGGGTCAGAGAAAATATCAGTTTCTATTACTTATAAATCATAAATCATGTGGAGATTCACTTAAACAAGATGCAGGGTAAACCGAGAGAGGTTTCATACTGTACGCAGGGGTTCTCCCACAGCCTCTCTTTCTCATGTCAACGAGAACTGTGTTCAGGAATACAGTCTGGATGAAAGCGCATCCGCTGGGTCCTACCTGTCTAAGACGTAGCCCAGCGCCTTCTGCCTGGTCCCGGAGTACACAGAGGGGCTCTTCTCCCACGCAATCAGGTTGGAGGCATCATGGAAGAGGTGGATGTTGACCAGATCAAAGGCACTGCGATGAAAGAACACTCAGTGACTTCATTATCCAGATGGATTCATCCATACATGCACGCATAACACGAGACATTTCATTCACCCATGCAGCTTATGTCCATTCATTACAATTTCATTTCTTAATGAATCCTTTAACTGCATTAAAACTTCATCACTGATAACAGCTTGATTTCAGACGAGGGTTCGGATGAGACTCCAATGGCAATGGACTTAAGTGACTGTGATGTGAAAGGCTGCTTCCTTGGTTGAGAAAGATTTCTGAAGCAGCCATTCTGTAAATGCTTTTAACATCCTGAATGATGTAGTTCCAGGAAACAAATAGAGTGAGCAAGTCTCTGAAATACAGAGGACTTAAAGTGGAGATGATTTTTCCTAGAGAAAAGAAAAATGTGATCAAGTCAACAAAATCCTTTGAGTAGTCGATAAATAATAGAATAATAAAGCAACGAGGACACATTTGTACGCACTTTGTTTGAATGATCTGATTTCTCCTGAAGATAAGGCGGATCAGATCAATGCTACCTGACCCAGAAGGACCGGCACCTGACCCAGAAGGACCGGCACCTGACCCAGAAGGACCGGCACCTGACCCAGAAGGACCGGCACCTGACCCAGAAGGACCGGCACCTGACCCAGAAGGACCGGCACCTGACCCAGAAGGACCGGCACCTGACCCAGAAGGACTGGCACCTGACCCAGAAGGACTGGCACCTGACCCAGAAGGACCGGCACCTGACCCAGAAGGACTGGCACCTGACCCAGAAGGACCGGCACCTGACCCAGAAGGACTGGCATCTGACCCAGAAGGACCGGCACCTGACCCAGAAGGACCGGCACCTGACCCAGAAGGACCGGCACCTGACCCAGAAGGACCGGCACCTGACCCAGAAGGACCGGCACCTGACCCAGAAGGACCGGTCCTCCTCATGCCGGCACACATCTCTCCATACAAACACTAATCTGCTCTCCTTCAGTGTGTTCTGTCAGGCGGGGGCGAGACAGCTCAATGTACAGTGATGAACACCTCCCTGCAGATCCTATCAATCTGCTTTGTTTGCATGGTGTTCAGCAGCCCCCCCCCCCCTCAGAGGAATAGTCTTATCTCAAGGGGCTTATTCTGCAGTGACAACCTGAACAAATGAATACATGCATGCTATCTCTGTCTCTCCCATCTCCCTCTCCCTATTACATGCTTACCGTTTCAGCTCTTTAGTTCTCATGTCATCCTTCTATTAGATTACGATCCCCCCCCCCCCCTTCCTAGTCCCCCAATCCCCTGTTGTGCACGCTGGAAGCAAGCGTTTGTATTCATGCCGTACAGGTTCAACTGCATGTCATCTTTTTGGTCATCTGTCATATGCAACTGCTTGACTAACGCGATTAGGTGTAATCAGATCCCTGCTGCGTACTGTCCAGATAGGGTTCAGCTGTGTGCGTTCTGTGGCCAGGACCACACGTCCCAGGGACACGCTGAGGGGGGGGGGGTGTGTGTCTCTGCAGGAACTCACCAGTCGGCCAGGGCCCATCGAGTCCTGATGAATCCCTTTCTGGACCACTTGCACTGCGGAACAGAGACACTCAATATTAGTCAGGAATAAGTCATCAGAACGTTTACACCAGGGGTGTCAAACTCAATTTCATCCCGGGCCACATCAGCATTATGGTTGCTCTCAAAGGGCCGGTTGTGACTTTAAGAATATATAAATAATATATATATAAAATAATGTATTATAATACATAATTTCCTCTGCATTGGACTATTATCGGATAGGGTACAACCTTCATAATTAACTACGTCTGAAAGCAGAAGTCGAGGGCAAATAATTGCAAGTCTCTTCAGTGGGCATGTCACAAAACAAGATGCATTGTGGGACATGTAGTTTATGGGCAACGTGCCTCTGTAAAGTGGCATGTAACCATATAATACACGTATTATATTCTTTGCATGCTCTTGCGGGGCCACATTAAATGAAGTTGCGGGCCGGATTTGGCCCCCGGGCCTTGAGTTTGACACCCCTGGTTTACACAGTCATGGAACGATGACTATCATCTGGAAGCACGATTTGACATGTTTTAACACAATCATAAACTATTATGTTGAATTTCTGGTAACTTCTACGAGTCCCATCTCCATAATGCCTTTGAAACATACTTGTGTTATAATCTGCTTAAAGGCAAATGAAACTGAAATGCTAAAAGTGTCACAGTCATGTAACAATGTCAATCATCTGGGAGCACGATTTCACATTTCTTCAACACCATCTATCACCGTTGAATTTGCGGTAACTCATGAGGCTTATGTCTGTTGTGCACGTTAAACTGCTTACATCATATCATCTGCCTACATCACAAAGTACATGAACGTTAGATTGATTTAACTTTCACGGTTGTGTAACGATGTCTATTCTCTAGGAGCACGATTTAAAAAGAATTCAACACAATCATAAATTACATAGAATTTTGAATAACTTTATCGTAAGAGTATATAATTATTAAATAGATATTTGTATACAAGGATAATGAATATTATTGATTTGACCACTGAACACTACTTCAAGAGTTGTTCAAATATATCTTTCTTTCATCTTATTGGATTGATCACATTCCCACATCGTGTGCACAAACATGGCTTAACATTGCTTGTGTTAGTAATCTACTTAACACGCCCCAACAAACTGCTATTAAACCATCATATATCAATATTCTTTTCTACTTTTTTTTTTTCATGAATCAACTTCTAACATACTCAAAACTAAACTAGCAAACATTCAATCATTTTCATGACGTTAACCCTTTAAATGCCTGATTCATTATTTGAATTATTTCATTATTAATGACAAAAAAACACAAAACATGAAATTGCTTCAATATAATAATTAGTAGGGGGATGGGGCTTTAGTGGTTATTCGAGTCTTGGATGTGTCAAAGATTAGCAACAAAATTGAATTGACTGCATTATTATTTTTTACGTAGTATCAGATGCTACCTCTGGACACCTTCGTGGCAAAAATGTACACGTCCCAAAAAAACTGCTATTAAATCATCATACATCAATATTTGTGTGTGTGTGTGTGTGTGTGTGTGTGTGTGTGTGTGTGTGTGTGTGTGTGTGAATCTGTAAGCATGCACGGATACTTTTTTGCCACGAAGGTGTCCAGAGGTAGTATCTGACACTACGTAAAAAATAATAATGCAGTCAAATCAACTTTTTTGTTAATCTTTGACTCATCCAAGACTCGAATAACCACTACTACTACTACAATCCCCTACTAATTATTATATTGAAACAATTTCATTTTTTGTATTTTTTCACAAGAGAAATTAAATAATTAAAATAATTAAACAGGCATTGAATGGGTTAAAATCCCGGAAATGATCGAATGTTTGGTAGTTGTGAGTACGTTAGAAGTTGTTTACGTGATTCATGGAACAACAAGTTGAAATAAATATTGATGTATGATGATTTAATAGCAGTTTTCTGGGGCGTGTACATGTTTGCCACGAAGGTGTCCAGAGGGTGCGTGTGGGACCACCATTTCACAATGTTTTGACTGCATGATAAACTATGAACATAGTTCATTACTATGCATTATAATCTGCTTACAGTTACAACCCATCATTATATTATTTACTCATAAATACTCATAATGCTTTATAATAATAATCATTATTAAGATGTTTTTATTAGGATTTATAAGGTCACGTTTCTTTATACCGGGTGAAAACCTGAATGAATACATGTTTTAAAATATATTTATCATAGCAATGTTAGGTGGACATTAAACTAAAAAATCCGTAATAAAGAATTGCATGTTTAAGTTCATTTGTTTTTGTTGAAGAATTCCCCTGGTCACATGACATCCCTAACCTTGATGTGATATTAAGTGGGGAGGGACAAAATGTCTTCCTCAAAAGAGGGGTAGGACAGAATCACTTACTTAGATTAACTTATAATCATATTCAAGTGCATTACCATCACTGCTATAATGAGATATAGATCAGGTCTGAAAGATAATCCTGTACTGCAACGATGGGAACAACAATACATGTCATTATTATGATCCTTGCAAACATAGACATATCTATTTTAAAATGTTTAGGAGACTTGAGCTCATAAGTAACTTAAAAAAACTATAATGTGATATAATGATTCTTTTTGTATAATACATCATATGCATCCAAAAGAGAATGTCAAGTTGATGTACATCCATCTAATGTTACTGTGGAGACAATATTAGATGTTTATAAAAAATACTTAAATTAAGTAAAAGTACATCAAACTTGTACTTAAGTACGGTGGTTTAACAAATGTTCTTATTTACTTTCCACCAATGATGTTTATATGTCCATCTGTAATCCATATCCTTCCCTTAATGCAGACACATCTGTGCCATTTGCAACGTCGACATAATAATGCAGATGCCTGTGTCATGCCTTTGACGCATAACTCATGGAGGAGAGGTATACAAACGATACTGAGTATTGAACAGAGCACATTCAGTTTGCAGCTGTTTGATCAGATCCCCTGAGTGAATTATCCAATCACAAGTCCAAAGACCTTCCTCAAGCAGCACATGACTCCCCATGAAGCTGCTTATTACATGAGACAAATGTATGTTGTGAGTGTTCTCGTTCTGAGAAGAAACACAAGTCTCTTCCTCAGCCTCTCTCCTTTACCGGCTACGGCTCTCTGAGACTTCTAATGGGGAGTTAACTGCAGTGATGAATAAACTAATTATGGGCAAGGTCACATAATTACAAATTGACTAATTTTATTTTTTTCTTCAACTCAGATGCAAATGAAAAGGCTAAGAGGTATTTGATTGCACCTCACATCTTTCAATCTGCATTAGAACAAGATTAACTGTATCAAATTGAATTACATTAGCATACTTGAATTAATCCATACTGCCTGTGGAGGATGTATGGCTCCAATTAGAACTGGCTGTCCCAATATGGTGACTTTGAAAGCAGCAAATGGGATTAGATGTGAGTGTCACACTGCAGCAGAACCAATTCACCTTACACTTTAGGAAAAATAACGTTTAACCTAACTACATCGGAATATTTTAAAATGAGAAACAAATGCAGTGAAGGTTTCTACGGCTGGAGCCAAGTTAGATTTATTTTAATTGTATTATGTAAAGGATTAACTACATGAATTGTTGAGTGATTGAGGTATTACCTAAATGTTCATAGCAACACAAAACACAACCCTTTTGGTGCTTTACAATTGTAAAAAGAAAAGTATAATAATAATAACACTATCCTTTTCTGAGTGATGTTAATACACAATATATTTGGAGATTTTTTTAATAGTAATGTCAGAAATATAAAAATATAAACTCCTACCTGGCATTTTTTTTTAAAAGGGGCCGTATTTTCAGGTTCATATTTGTATCTTGTGGCTTTAAAGGTGGGGTAGGTCATTTTGGAGAAACCAGCTCGAGTGCGCTAGAATTTGAAAATAAACAACCGGAAGAAATCTGCCACTTCCTCACAGAGCCCCTCCTCCAACACACACGAACGCGCACGTGACCAATGAGGGCACGGGATAAGTGTGTGCCCCGATTGAAGGCTGACAGGCAGGTAAAACGGATTGGTTGTACTTTTTACAGTACCACGGCTTCCACAGATGACGTTTTTTTATGGATTTGTTGTCAAAGCACTTCAGATATTCATTGCTATCGGGATGTTAAGAGCATTCCATGGAATATAACAACAAGTGTATCTCAAGCCGGTTTCTGAAACTTACCTACCCCACCTTTAATGTTCAAAAAGTTATTTATTTTTCTCATACTGCCTGTTCTGCAGCACCTATTTTCACCCTCCGTCTGCTCTGTTGTGATTGGTCAACAGCTTAGCGATAGCCCGCCCCTTAGCCTATCACGCCACTTTGCTGCGGAAGTAAACACACTACAGGGAAGGGAAAACACCCTAAAAAGCACAATAGCCTTCAACCTTTAAAAATTAGAATAATACATTGAAAACATTTTAAACGCCTTATTTTTATTAAACCTATTAGGACTTTTTAGGGACCCACAGGAACCTGAATAAGAATTGAGTAATTGCATTATGTGCATTTGGACAAAATGAATACTTGATACGACACATAGACAACCATGAGCGTTCTGTATATGCGTTTGTGGATGTAAAGTTTAGGAAAGAGGGAGTGGGGCGGATGTGGAAGGACATGATGGAGAGTTGGTCTTTTGGGGATGGGTGGGGGGGTTACTCGCTCAGTGCCTGTACAAGCTCTGACTGCAGCCAGAGACGTTTAATCTCGATTTAATTTAAAGAGCCATTAACTACAATCGCAGCATTAAAATCCATCACTTCCTTGACACCCGGCCCCAGATTGCCCCATTTCCTCCACGTATGAATGATTGACCCCCTGCTTCATCGCTTCCTTATACACACGCTCACAACACACCGAGCACCGAGCAGTCCCAGTCGAGTGGAACAACATCTACATATCAGGAAGTAAGACGCGCAAAAACACACTCCGCTCTGCCGTCCATTTCACCCAATTTAAGTGCTTTTATTTATTTTGGGATGCAAGTCCGGTCTGAGATGATTATCTGGCGCAATCAATCAAAGAGTAGAAGAAGAGAAGTGCCTCTGCCTCTCTATTGGTTGACATGATGACATCATGATTTGGTTGCTGCAGCCGAGATGATGACACAGATGCTGTCCGGCCCCATTTAATCTCCTGCTGGAACATCACCACCTGCCTGCCTGCCCCCCCCTCCACACACACACACACACACCACACACACACACACACACACACACACACACACACACACACACACACACACACACACACACACACTCTCACACACACACACACACACACACACACACACCCACACACCACACACACACACACACACACACACACACACACACACACACACACACACACACACACACACACACACACACACACACACACACACACACACACACACACACACACACCACACACACACACACACACACACACACACACACACACACACACACACACACACACACACACACACACACACACACACACACACACGTATGTTATACGTGTGTTATTCTATATTAGCTTGTTTTATGTTTATTTTACTCTTTGCTTTTTAACAACTGTTTTGCATCTATTTTATAATGTGTTTCCGCTGCAATGGACTGAACAAACTGAAACATTGCCTTTAATTAAATGTATTATGTCAACAAATGTCAAATACTTGTATGAGGTTAGTTTAAAGCAAGTACATGAAGTTGAACCTATTTGACAGTTGACATAATACATTTAATTAAAGTCAACGTTTCAGTTTGTTCAGCGCTCTTTTGAAAGCACTCTGAACTGCCTTGTGTCGAGAGCTGCTATTAAATGAACTTGCCTTGCCTTAAACAACGGATGAATTTAGCACATGTGTTATGTCACAGTTCTTATGAACAGGTATTTGGATTGAACGGAGAGGTGACATGTAATCATATCATATATCAGGGTGGGGGGCTATACAGAGTCAGCGAGAGGGGACGGGGGGAGTCAGAGGGCGGCGGTAAAAGGTCACGTGGCTCGGGGTGACATTGGCTGACCTTCCACAGGTCAGCGGTGGCGTCTCCGCCCATGACAGTGATGAACGGTGGCTACACAGTGGGGCACATCCAGGGCTGTCGGGCAATACATCACACACACACACACACACACACACACACACACACACACACACACACACACACACACACACACACACACACACACACACACACACACACACACACACACACACACACACACACACACACACACACACACACACACACACACACACACACACACACACACGATGAGAAAGAGACAGACAGGAAATAGGAGGAAAGATGGGGTGATAGAGGGATGCAGGCCCATCGGATTCGCTGGAAACTCTCCAATTGTGACCGAGGGAAAATTACGTGCCTATAAAATGCCAGACGTGACGCTGTCAGGACGGACGGACAGACGGACGCACACGCACGCGCACACACACACTCACGCACGCCATGTCCGAAACACCACCGGTCCATTCAGTTTGATTCTTTGACCTTTCTTATATTTCTGCTCAAAGTCCGACCCCCATAAATAATATTATGATGTTTGGAGGGGGGTGATAGAAGAGTGCAAGGCAAGGATGCTTGCACAAAAGCCATGTGACAGAAATGCACTGTGAGTAATAAGTAATACACACAAACACTGATTGATTTGAGCTCTGCTAGACAGTCACATTTATCTTTACTCCATCATCTAGGGGGGCCCATCAAATAAGAGAGGGTCTCACATGGGGGTTATGTGACAGGACAGCCCCCCCGTGTGTGTGTGTGTGTGTGTGTGTGTGTGTGTGTGTGTGTGTGTGTGTGTGTGTGTGTGTGTGTGTGTGTGTGTGTGTGTGTGTGTGTGTGTGTGTGTGTGTGTGAGATGGAGACGCCAATATGAACAGAGGACAGTCCTAACCCTAAAGCCATGTTTCTGTACACCATGTAGGAATGTGATAATTCAATAAGATGAAAGAAAGATTCATTTAAACAACTCAGTTGTAAAATCAATAATATTCATTATCCTTGTATACAAATATCTATTTAATAATGATGTACTATTACGACAAGCAGTATTTTATTTCACTGTACAGCAATACATTGTTGTTCTAATTCACTTGCATATTGCTAATTTTTCCTGCATAAATAGCCCATTCATCTTTTAACATTCTCGCACTATTTAATTTGTGTTCAGTTTCTCCTTGCACTATCTCTATTGCTTCTGTATTGTATAGGTTTGTTCATTGCTTATCTCCACTGTAGCTGTGCATGCTACAATGCCCCTTTGAACCTTGAACCGTATGCCATGTATACGATGAACACTGACAAAACTGAAACATTGACTTTTAGTTCATGTATTATTTAAACACATTTCACATACCTGTATTAGGTTAGTTGAAAGCAACAATATTAAGTTTAAATACAACATATTACGTTCAACTTAATGTTATTGCTTGCAACCTAACACAGTTATGTGAAATGTGTTTACGTAATACATTTAAGTCAACGTTTAGTTTCAGTGTAGGAATGTGAAGAGCTTTTAGAATACATATGGTACATTCCAAATAATGAAATCAAAATGATGGATTTAAATGGCCAACATTTTCACAGTAGAGTTCAGTTGTAATTCTGATCCTTGCACACAAAGACAAATGTGTGAAAATCCTTGCTTTAGCTTTCATTTCAACATCATCCCCTCGTGTCTGAGCTGCTGCGGTCTCACGGATCAGCCTGTCACGGACCCGCGTGGGCCGCGTCACAGGTGTCTGTCAGGTGATGGATGCGCGAGCATTTCACAAGCGATGCCCGTTTAAATGACTTCATCTCCTTAACGTACACGCACGGCATCTGAGAAGTATACACGCGTTTAAATCAAAGCAGAGGGAAGTTAACTTTCATCGGGGCAGGCAGAACTTGAGAGTAATCACGGCCCCGAATCAGAGCTGACTACAGAGGGCACTAAAAGGGTGTGAGAAGTCAATGCTTTTATGGCGACGCCGTGGTGCCAAACAACAAATACAAACTCATATGGATGTTGATCTACAGCCTGGCCGCTATTCAGTTCCCTCTGCTTTTCTTTTTTTCTTCCTACGGATGTGTAAAACGATCAATAGCAAGGGCACATTAAGGTCTGGGTCGTATACTTTATTTATATAAGGCAATGACATATCCGTATGATGCAATGGCTTTTGGAGGCATGTATTACTGCGCCAAACAAATAAATATATGTATGCTCGCTGGGGAGGTGGGGAGATTGACGGAACAACGGGACACGACAAGCGCCCGAATCCATCACGGCGATCTTTCAAAAGGAATGCACCCGCGATTTTGTCCACTTCCTTCTTATTCAGCATTTCAATTCATGTCCCTGCTTCCCTCTCCTTCACTTACAGCCATAACTCAGGGCGGGATTACGGAGAGAACCGATGTTTTGCATATGGAGGGGCTGTCGCTTAAATCAGAATCAAACGAGCGTCGGAGACGAAAAGAGCCACAAGCAGCAGGGGGAATTGACTACCCACTATTTTATGTTATGACATTGAGTTTGAGCCACTTTTAAAAGATGAAATAGAAAGCCATCATCACATGATATAGGTTCATTGAAAATGGATGCTTTAAGTGCAGTAAATAATATAGAGATCTTAGTTTACCTTCATTTCTGATTTCTTTCAGCGTCAGTTGGATATTGTGTGAAACATTTTGCACTAAAGGTAAACAGTTCTCCAATTAATGTGAGACGTGCAGGAAAATAAACCGTATGGCGGTTGAATTGGTGACTTTTTAATGTTTTTCCCCCTTCATATCATATTGGTAACAGCTTTGTTTTATTTGTAATAGCCTTTTTAGTGGTGTTAATGATTTTGTTGTTGTTGTTGTAATCATTTATTTTTTTATTATTTGTCTTTCATGACCATTTTTAAATATAGATATATAAATATATATATATATATACTTCTATGCATTGTTTCACTTTTGTGAAATACAAATATTTTCTTTAAATCCAAAATATTTCAATCAAGTTTTCTTGTATTCCTCTCAAGCAACGTGTATGCTCAAACAGTTGCTGGTAAGCACGAGCATGTCCTGCTCTTTTAACTGAGAGTAAATAGAGCATCTTTGGGTTGCAGACACAATCAGTTGGTTGATTCCAAAGCAATGCTGCCGACAGAACCTCCATGTGTTCAAACACACACCGCTTCAGTGTGAGGGACCGGACTGATGACATGTGGTTTCTCTTTTACACACCAGCATGCACGAGCCCCCCCACCACGATGTCCTCAGCATCACTGACACTTTATCAATGGGGGACTGGAAAGAGAAGAGCACAGGAACACACACCCCTCTCCCAGCAGAGAAACACACACACCTGTATCCCAGAAGAGACACACACACACCTGTATCCCAGAAGAGACACACACACACCTGTATCACAGAAGAGACACACACACACCTGTATCCCAGAAGAGAAACACACACACCTGTATCCCAGCAGAGACACACACACACACACACACACACACACACACACACACACACACACACACACACACACACACACACACACACACACACACACACACACACACACACACACACACACACCACACACACACACACACACACACACACACACACACACACACACACACACACACACACACACACACACACACACCTGTCTCCCAGCAGAGACACACACACACCTGTCTCCCAGCAGAGACACACACACACACACACACACACACACACACACACACACACACACACACACACACACACACACACACACACACACACACACACACACACACACACACACACACACACACACACACACACACCTGTCTCCCAGCAGAGACACACACACACACACACACACACACACACACACACACACACACACCCCTGTCTCCCAGCAGAGAGAGAGAGACACACACACACACACACACACACACCACACACACACACACACACACACACACACACACACACACACACACACACACACACACACACACACACACACACACACACACACACCCCTGTCTCCCAGCAGCTGTCACTCTCTAACCTTCTCTCTGGAAAACTGCATCAATTCCAAAGATGTCTTTTCTTGAGCACTAGTCATGATAAACAATATACCTGTCCTTCCTCTGAGTCTTAGTTGAACATAATGCAGTTGGATTATTTTCCAAATGTGTAACATACCACGACTCATCTAAAGCTGTGGGGGTGTGGCCTGATGGCCTGCATCCCAATCTAACTAGTGTAGGGGAAAGGGTTACGTTTAGGGAAGTGAGTTCAGCTCCAGCACCTTGAGGAGCTGAACTAAAGAGCCAACTAAAGAAGACACATCGTTCTCTGAGAATTGGTTGTGAGCATGCTAACACGACCTGTCTTCTGTGTCTTTGTTGTACATAAATCAGTTGGGGTAACTTCCCAATGTCGTACGATACGTACAGTAACACCACGTATCCAAATGTCACAGCAGTGAGGGTCTGTCGCCCAATCACAATCAGACGCAGAGAAAGGTCTTCAGGCTATGGTCAGCCTGCTGCTAATACAAGCTGACATAGGAAGATATCATCATTTTAATTTAGGCTACATTCCAAAGATATGTATGTTTCTGAGTTAGTAATACGCATGTGAACAAGAATGTCCTCTGAGTCTTTCTTTTTAATCAATTCAAGGTACGTTGTGATGTTTTACACCACTCATTGAACGCTGCGGAGGGGTTGTCGTTTCATTCAGAATCAAATAAGTGTTGGAGGAACAAAGGAGTGGGGGTCAGTGCGTCTTTTATAAGATGAAGTAGAAAAGCACCATCATGTTGATTGAGGTTATATTCCATTATGTTGGACATAGAGCAAACACATGTAGACGCCTGTGGCCTGAGGAATAACTCGGTTACCTTCCTACACGTGGCACAACACATGGCAGCACTGAGGGGCTGGGTCCTCATCAGGACGACAAGTGAGGGTTGCCTTGCTACTTTTCATATCTTAGACTGCACTGTAACTTTTATCCATGTATTTTTCCTTAATGTTTATTTTATTAGCTTTTCTTTTTGAATGCTTAATGTCTTTCATTTTTTTTTGTAAAGCACTTTGAATTGCCTTGCGTTGAAAAGTGCTATATAAATAAACTTGCCTTGCCTTACTTTTAAATGCTAACGTAGAAAGCTATCATCATGTTAATGTGGGTTGAATTAAAAAAACACAGGTTTACTTTTAGAGAATTAGTTAGGAACGTGTAAACAAGACACCTGTCCTCTGTGTTGTTGTCATGTATTCAGTTGGGGTACCTTTCCAAATGTGTTCAAACACAAATACACTACTAACTATGGCGATGGATGAGTTGTCGTTTATTTACAAAAACAAATCTTCTTTTTCAGAATGAAAAAACCGGAGAGCTGGGACTCGAGCAACTGGTTCGGGCGGCGTTCTGTCCGGCCCGAGATCCCCGTGTAATAGGATTCCTCAGAGCTGCAGATGGATGGCAAATCCAGGCGGTTTCATCTACTAAAAGAGGGCATAAATCACGGGGCGAGGAAGCGGGGACGAGGCAGGGGTTATCACCAGTCTGCCTCCCTCATGAGAGCTTTGCATTAAAGCATTAGTGAAATTAATTCATCTTTCATAAGAGGTTTGAGCAGTATCTGTGATCTATGATAACAACCAATTTCTCACTACGGAGGGGCCGGAGGAGGGAGGGAGGGAGGGAGGGAGGCGGAGGGAGAAAAAAAAAGACTCGGCGACCCTGATAGACTACACAAATCTGCTCTTTTTAAATGGGCTAACATTATCTGGAGTGCTGCTCTCTGGAGCATCATCCCAGATTCATATCCCAGCCGGGAAAGAGGCATAAATCACCGGGCAAAACTTTTCTCATCTGCCGCCCCCCCTCACACACACACACACACCTTCTTTCTCCCTACATCACTCCCCTCATCCCTCTCACACTGCCAGGTTTGTTGTGTGGCTTTCGGTGCTTGTCCCGTTAACCGCAGAACAATGCTTTCTGCTGTAATCATTTTAAATGGCTTTGCGCCTCAATCAGTGTAATTGGTTTTAGATCATCTGTGGAATGGGAAAGTGGGAGATGTTTGTGTGCGTGTCTAGGCCGGGGAGTCGTGCAGTGTGCGAAAGAGACGGGAATTGGGGGGAAGTGTGTGAAGGGGCCGTATCCATCTGTTTTGCATATATTTGCTCGGGGGGCCGTCGGAGCATGGTTGACAGATGAGTGGGGAGTGCGGGGATGACACACGGCGGTCCTGCTCTTTATTACTATATCAGCGCCGCCATGCTCAGCTCCCTCCGATAGCACAGAACCAGAAACACGGCGCAGCGAGCGGAGAGCTGCAGCGCGGGACATCGGCGGGACTTTTTAGATTTCGTTTTGACTGATTTGTCTTCGAATCAGCCGTGTGTGAGCTGGGAGAAAACACCACTCCAAATCAGGAACGTACACAAAACGAAATGGCTTTTGGAAATTGATTTGATAAAAAGTACTAAAAAAGAAATCTAGTTTTGGGGGGAAATTATGAAGTTTGGCGTTGAACGACTCAATAGATCAAGTGATTAGAGGACTACTTTTTCATTCGAAACATCAACATTCATTGGCTCAGTCCAAAGGGTAATGTGTTTGTCTTCAAATGTGGATTTCCTTGAACTAGGAAGAAAAAGTACTCTAAATCAATAAGATATACTAAAAACTAAATGGCTTTGGGAAATTAATTTGAAAGAACTACGTCAAATAAATCTAGTTATTGTGTAAAGTGAAGTTTAGCATTTAATGACTCAATAGGCCAATCCGAATGCATTGGTTTGAGGCCAAAGGCTACTGCACTTTAACAGCTGCTTGGTTCCTTTTTGAATAAGCAGCTTTATTAAACCTGCGTGCTGAATGTGATGTGTTCCTCTGTCACAGCACGTCTCAGCAGGAAGCTGTCATCACATGGCAACGCCAGCGTCAGGGAGTAAAGTGTGCTCAGTAGTACCCACCTCAGGGAAGTAGTCCTGGGGAAACTTCTCCTTCTCCAGCGAGGGGGTGCTTTCTAGTGTCTCCGAGTACGTTTCCTTCCCCACCACCTTCTTGAATTTCTTGGCTGAAGTGGATTTTGAAGAGATCGAAGGAAAGGGGGAAGGATGTGAGGACAGAAAGGGAGAAAGAGGGAGTGTAGTGTTACAAACATGGTTCACTTTGAGACCCCTGTATGATCCCCTGATACAGCTTCCTCAGACAACTGCACCACCTGCTGGTCAGAATGAAGAACATCTGTATCTGAACATAGGTGAGTGTGAGAGGTCACTACACTGGGAAGATAAGAAGCCTTTCTTTGTATATGACCCTGAACATGTCCACGTCCCTCTGTACTTCCTGCAGCACGATACCTGTGCCCAACCCAGGTCTACCTCAAAGACTCCGAATGCATGTCTGTCTGTCGTTGGAGATGGTACGTCCTTTTCTTGAAGGGTATTGAATATTGATTTGTGATTTGGAATGCGACGCAGAGTGATGTGAGGGAGAACTGCCAATAGATAAGATCAATGCTCCTTCTTTCCATCATTTAAGACACCGTAGGAAAAGCATGCACAAATGGCTGTTTCCCATTTACAGGGTTCCAACGGTTTCCATATCAGCATTTCTGGAGTTTGTCCAGAACCACATTTCCAGACTGCTAGATTTTGTTTAGCCCATATTTGACATTGCAGTATAAACGCTCGAGGATGTAGAGAAGTAGTTGGTGCCGTGCCTGTTCCCTTGCATGCGGCCTCCCCCAACCCAACCCATGTTGAATGATCTTAGACACCGTTTGCATCAAGCTTTCTTTTCCCTTTTGGAATCTTTGGCCAACCAGTCTTTACATATGGGTTTATGAATATTTGATATTGTTTTGGAAAACTTGCAGTTAACCATAGTGGGCTATTTTGACCCAACCCTCTCACTTGGGGGCAGAACTGCTTTGTAGACTGTGGCTCTGAGGCGGGCTCTTTGAAGGACCATGCACTTTGTTCCTTTGGTGATATGAAGATGCTCGAGCTGGTGCTCTGTCAAACAGGGACTGATCTTGCTTCTAACTCCAAGACAAACACTCAAACTGATCACTTTAATTCGGGAATTCTATACTTCAGAAAACAAAATAGGAGAAATAGTCCGCAAACAGATATTTGACATACGCTCTTATCGGTTTTCCTACTTATCAAGAACTGGGAATGCCTACAAATCAAGTTCCATACAACCGTAGTGCATCGGGACTCGCTGTCAGAGGTCTGTTATCGTGTGTGAACAGATTCAACAACACCTGTGCTATTCTTTTCCTCTGGTCAACCCTAACCCTGTCACCAGACAATATGACTGAAGGGACCTATTACAGAAAGAGTAAACAAAGCATTACAGAATGTTTTGTAGTTCATATATTTCTGATCTTTAAAGTGTGTGTGTGTGTGTGTGTGTGTGTGTGTGTGTGTGTGTGTGTGTGTGTGTGTGTGTGTGTGTGTGTGTGTTTGTGTACAGTACATGAGGAGTGGTCCTCTCCCCTCTCGACCCCCCCCCCCCCCCCCGTCGCCCTGTCCTTCACTGGGGTAACTGGTGCTAATGCTGACTCGGGTCTAATAAGAAGCGCGGCTCCTCCACATCTATATCCCTTCTTTAATTAGCGCGGCCGCCGGCCCCCGGGCCCTCTGACACCGCAGCCTGATGAGACCGCCGTAACTGTCCAATAACCCGCCTCACACCATTACTGGAGGCCCGAAATCTTATGAATTAAATCCTAATATTAATAAGCATTACCATTCTGTCCCGCTCCCTTTACATTATCCTCAAAGCCAATCTCAGCACGCTGCTTTCTGATGGAAGCGGGAATAGCCTGCAAATGGTTGTGTGGGATATGCAGGGGTGGGATTAGGGGGCACGCAGTGAGGGTTTCATTTCCACACAGTGGGGATGATGTATATGTGGAAGTGTGTTGCGAGCGGGGGTTACTCACCTTTGAAATCAAACTGCTGGATGTTTTTCAACGACTCGTGGATAAAGTAGAAACTTCCCAGAGCCTGCGGGAGGAAACAAGCATGTGTGAGATTGGACACGTTTTCCGTCAACGGTTCCATACAGAGATATTTATTTCTTTACTGTGTCTGGATACGCTACAGGATGTGTATCAAGACAGACACGATTCATCAAGAATCTCCACATATAGGGTAGGAGAAAACTAGTGTAGGAGAAAACAGTTAGGGTTACCGCGCTACTTTGAAAAGCTGAAGTAGAAAGCCACCATATTCTTGATAAAGGTTCAATT